>NW_026883839.1:0-54444 GCF_032173495.1 Musca vetustissima
ACATTTAGACATAGCTATCATATATATACATATATATATATTAACTATACTGCTAGGTTTCATGAAAAACGGGTCAAATTTAGATATAGCTCCCATATGCATATATTTGTGTACTAAAGACCCAAAGTTGCAATGAAATTTAGCAGAGGTTCCAGAAAGGCATAAATATTACATATTCAAGTTCGTTCCGTTTCATGTCTATGTTATTTCAAAAAGGCGTTAGGAGACATGTATAATATACCCAAAGTGTTGGAGGGTGTTATATTGTCGGCCCAGACGGACTCTACTACTTTCCTTACTAGTTTAATTTTAATAGAAATCGCTTCAGATTTAGATATATATGTGATATATATTTTCGTCCGATTTTATACATAGCTTTGCTCGATTGCGTACATATGTTACAGCAGGTATGCCCGATAGACATAACATTTTGCAAAGGTGTCGGAATGACATGTGTATGGGTTGATTATACCCTACACAACTATGTTGTCAGGGTATTATAGCTTTGTGCAGCCCCAAGAGTTTGTAACGTCGCGAAATATTGGACCTACCTTTAAGTATACCGATCGTTATATCTCCACTAGTTGAGTCGATCTAGACATGTGTGTCCTTCCGTCCGTCTATCCATTATAATTTGTAAACGCGATACAGGCCGCAGTTATGGACCAATCTTCACGAAATTTTGCATGTAGGATGGGTTCTGCCCAATGAAGAGCCCTATTGTTTTTGGTAAAGATCGGTTAATATTTAGGGGATGAAATGGACCAAAAACTAAATTTTTGTCTGATTTTCTGGTCGCTCTAGAGGCCGCAATTATGGCTCAAACACCGCGAATTTCTACATGGAGAAGGGGATTGGGCCGAAGAATAAGCATGCCTGTTTTGATAAATATCGGTCAATATTTAGCGGGTCAAATGGACCCTAACTTTTGTGTGAAAAATGACAAAATACTGCTATACTGCTGCTCCGCTAACTGGTTTTTATTATAAATCCAATTTTCTGAAAATACCAATCCAATCTATATTAGTTAAGCATCCATTGTAGTAATCTATCAAGTCATCTAAAAATTTATTTTTTCTAAAAAGGTCCACTGTACTTTAGGCATATACTCAAACTTCTCGACCGTACAATCGTTTATCTCCAATATTAAATCTTTAACAAAAATGTCTTTGTCAGAGGGTTTGCACGAGTGTGTTTAAATTTTGATTTCCGTTTTACTGGTTTTTGACAGTCCCTTTTCATTCTGCTCGTTTGGGTCTACGGTTTTTTTGGCAACCAATGACAAACAATTAATTATGAGAGTTTTGGTGAAGGGTAAACCAGAATCCAGTTCGAGATGGTAACAAGAATTTTCCATTTCATTACAAATCGATATATTTGGCGAGTAGCTTTTTTGTTGGCTATTCCCCACTGGTAAGCACAGTTGTCTAGACAGCTAGCAGCCCTTGCAAAACGTCATTTGTCTTTAGTTTTTTTTTTTTTTTTTTTTTTTTTTTGGCAGTTTTGAAAAAAGCAAACCAGCGACACTTTTAATTCACTATCTCTAATTGAATTTTAATGGCTGTACAAACCCCAGTTTTTTGTGTAACCCTCCCCATCCCGGGGACTCCACCCTTCCAAATATATATTTAACATTTAACTGGACTGTCTATTTTTTGTTTTATTTTTTGGACTGTGAGAAGCCATAGAGTTTACAAATACCATTGACCATAGAATTGCCACATAGTTGAACAACAAAGTCGACGGTACTCAAAACAAATGTGTTGAAATTTGAAGAGCCGAACCCAAATAAATGATACGAACAACGAAAAAAACCCGGCAATCAAAATTCCCTTTCAAAGACCACAATTATTGTTGAGACAGTTGAAAAGTGCAAATAAAAAACAATTTGGGAACACAATTTTGTTGGTGCAACCTTCTGTTCCGTGACAAATGTTGCAAACATTACTGTTTGTTATTGTTTTAGGGACATACTATCTATATGAGTGTGTGTGTGTGGGTTTTTCTTTGTGACTGTCTGCCATAAAAATACATGAAAAGCAAGAGTCACTTGAAATCCGATTGTATAACAATTTGGGGGAAAAAACACAAAAAAGGAAAAAAACATCCAGACATATTCCGGCCTTGCACTCTTTACAAATCAATTGATTTTTTTTCCAATAGTCATCCGACAGACCACTCCAATCCACAGACAATCGTGTGGGAGGTGATAATAGTCTACATGGAATCGTTTAATTTTGGATCAAACAATGTTTGCAACATTTTGTGGCAATAAACCACGAAAATAAAATTGTCGCCGTGGTTATTTATTAGTGAAATCTTACTTATTAGTAGTGGGACGATATTAGTCACTTATGGATAAAGAACTTAGATTTGCAGATGTCGAATGGAACTGTAATATACCTTTCAATCCATATTTGAAGGCAGCTATAATTTGAACCAAGTAAAGGGTCAACATTTTTGAAAATTTTGATATCTAATTGAGTATTCGATTTACCCAAACTTCGAACAAATGATCATATAGAAAATGATCAATATAAGTCCTCCAGTCCGATAGTCCGATTTTTGTCAGTATAAACCAGTCAGGAAAGTAGTAAAGTCGGACTGGGCCGACTATATCATGCTCTTCACCACTTTGGGTATGTTATGCATATGCATGTCACGGTTCCTCGAAGAAACATGCTCATCTCTTTCTGCAACCTATGATAAATTTAATTTCATTCGGGCAGATTTAGAAACGTCTGTGTACCATGGGACAAATTTATAGAAAACGATTTATAGCAAAATTGATACATTTAATTTCAATAAGGCACCCGTTCGAAATACATATGGAAGCTATGGCTGCATCTGCACCAATTTCAACAAAACACAATAACGTCATTCAAGTCTCAATTTGATACGTTGTGCAATCGAACAAAGATTAGGAGTTTGGTGCAAAATTTATGTAAAATCGGACGAATGCATATACATATATTGGAGCTATATCGAAATCTGAACCGATTTTCCCTAAACTTACCACAAATCATTCTAGACTCAATTCACTACGCTATGCCAAATATCGCGTAAATTGAAGGATTACAGAATGTTTGGTGCACCATTTACATAAAATCGGACGAAAATATATATGGGAGCTATATCTAAATTTGAACCGATTTTCCAGAAACTTACCACTCATCATTTTAGACTCAACTTAGAATGTTTTACCAAATTTCGTGAAAATCCAAGGACATATAGGGACTTTGGTGCACAATTTTCATAAAATCGGACGAAAATATATATGGAAGCTATATAGAAATCTGAACCGATTTTCCCGAAACTTGCTGCTCATAATTTCAGACTCAATTCAGTGTAAATAGAAGGATATATAGGGACTTTAGTGCACTATTTACCTAAAATCGGACGAAAATATATATGGGAACTATATAGAAATCTGAACCAATTTTCCCGAAACTTACCGCTCATCATTTCAGACTCAATTCAGTACGCTATGTCAAATTTCGTACAAATCGAAGGATATATAGGCACTTGGGTGCACTAAACTTACCACTCATCATTTTAGACTCAACTTAGAATGTTTTACCAAATTTCGTGAAAATCCAAGGACATATAGGGACTTTGGTGCACAATTTTCATAAAATCGGACGAAAATATATATGGAAGCTATATAGAAATCTAAACCGATTTTCCCGAAACTTGCCGCTCATAATTTCAGACTCAATTCAGTGTAAATAGAAGGATATATAGGGACTTTAGTGCACTATTTACCTAAAATCGGACGAAAATATATATGGGAACTATATAGAAATCTGAACCAATTTTCCCAGACTCAATTCAGTACGCTATGTCAAATTTCGTACAAATCGAAGGATATATAGGCACTTGGGTGCACTATATACCTAAAACCGGACGAAAATATATATGAGAGCTATATCTAAATCTGAAACGATTTTCACAAAACTTAACACACATCACTCTAGGCTTCATTTAGTGTGCTATACAAAATTTCGTTTAAATCGAAGGATATATAGGCACTTAGGTGCACTATTTACCTAAAATCTGACGAAAATATATGAGAGCTTTATCTAAATCTGAAGCGATTTTCCTAAAACTTAACACACATCACTGTAGGCTTCATTTAGTATGCTATACAGAATTTCGTGTAAATCGAAGGATATATAGGGACTTTGGTACACTATTTATCTAAAATCGGACGAAAATATATATGGAAGCTATATCGAAATCTGAACCGATTTTCACAAAACTTAACACACATCACTCTAGGCTTCATTTAGTATGCTATACAAAATTTCGTGTAAATCGAAGGATGTATAGGGACTTTGGTGCACTATTTACCTAAAATCGGACGAAAATATATATGGGAGCTATATCGAAATCTGAAGTAGTAGTCCGATTTTTGTCAGTATAAACCAGTAAGGAAAGTAGTAAAGTCGGACTGGGCCGACTATATCATGCTCTTCACCACTTTGGGTATGTTATGCATATGCATGTCACGGTTCCTCGAAGAAACATGCTCATCTCTTTCTGCAACCTATGATAAATTTAATTTCATTCGGGCAGATTTAGAAACGTCTGTGTACCATGGGACAAATTTATAGAAAACGATTTATAGCAAAATTGATACATTTAATTTCAATAAGGCACCCGTTCGAAATACATATGGAAGCTATGGCTGCATCTGCACCAATTTCAACAAAACACAATAACGTCATTCAAGTCTCAATTTGATACGTTGTGCAATCGAACAAAGATTAGGAGTTTGGTGCAAAATTTATGTAAAATCGGACGAATGCATATACATATATTGGAGCTATATCGAAATCTGAACCGATTTTCCCTAAACTTACCACAAATCATTCTAGACTCAATTCACTACGCTATGCCAAATATCGCGTAAATTGAAGGATTACAGAATGTTTGGTGCACCATTTACATAAAATCGGACGAAAATATATATGGGAGCTATATCTAAATTTGAACCGATTTTCCAGAAACTTACCACTCATCATTTTAGACTCAACTTAGAATGTTTTACCAAATTTCGTGAAAATCCAAGGACATATAGGGACTTTGGTGCACAATTTTCATAAAATCGGACGAAAATATATATGGAAGCTATATAGAAATCTGAACCGATTTTCCCGAAACTTGCTGCTCATAATTTCAGACTCAATTCAGTGTAAATAGAAGGATATATAGGGACTTTAGTGCACTATTTACCTAAAATCGGACGAAAATATATATGGGAACTATATAGAAATCTGAACCAATTTTCCCGAAACTTACCGCTCATCATTTCAGACTCAATTCAGTACGCTATGTCAAATTTCGTACAAATCGAAGGATATATAGGCACTTGGGTGCACTAAACTTACCACTCATCATTTTAGACTCAACTTAGAATGTTTTACCAAATTTCGTGAAAATCCAAGGACATATAGGGACTTTGGTGCACAATTTTCATAAAATCGGACGAAAATATATATGGAAGCTATATAGAAATCTAAACCGATTTTCCCGAAACTTGCCGCTCATAATTTCAGACTCAATTCAGTGTAAATAGAAGGATATATAGGGACTTTAGTGCACTATTTACCTAAAATCGGACGAAAATATATATGGGAACTATATAGAAATCTGAACCAATTTTCCCAGACTCAATTCAGTACGCTATGTCAAATTTCGTACAAATCGAAGGATATATAGGCACTTGGGTGCACTATATACCTAAAACCGGACGAAAATATATATGAGAGCTATATCTAAATCTGAAACGATTTTCACAAAACTTAACACACATCACTCTAGGCTTCATTTAGTGTGCTATACAAAATTTCGTTTAAATCGAAGGATATATAGGCACTTAGGTGCACTATTTACCTAAAATCTGACGAAAATATATGAGAGCTTTATCTAAATCTGAAGCGATTTTCCTAAAACTTAACACACATCACTGTAGGCTTCATTTAGTATGCTATACAGAATTTCGTGTAAATCGAAGGATATATAGGGACTTTGGTACACTATTTATCTAAAATCGGACGAAAATGGAAGCTATATCGAAATCTGAACCGATTTTCACAAAACTTAACACACATCACTCTAGGCTTCATTTAGTATGCTATACAAAATTTCGTGTAAATCGAAGGATGTATAGGGACTTTGGTGCACTATTTACCTAAAATCGGACGAAAATATATATGGGAGCTATATCGAAATCTGAAGTAGTAGTCCGATTTTTGTCAGTATAAACCAGTAAGGAAAGTAGTAAAGTCGGACTGGGCCGACTATATCATGCTCTTCACCACTTTGGGTATGTTATGCATATGCATGTCACGGTTCCTCGAAGAAACATGCTCATCTCTTTCTGCAACCTATGATAAATTTAATTTCATTCGGGCAGATTTAGAAACGTCTGTGTACCATGGGACAAATTTATAGAAAACGATTTATAGCAAAATTGATACATTTAATTTCAATAAGGCACCCGTTCGAAATACATATGGAAGCTATGGCTGCATCTGCACCAATTTCAACAAAACACAATAACGTCATTCAAGTCTCAATTTGATACGTTGTGCAATCGAACAAAGATTAGGAGTTTGGTGCAAAATTTATGTAAAATCGGACGAATGCATATACATATATTGGAGCTATATCGAAATCTGAACCGATTTTCCCTAAACTTACCACAAATCATTCTAGACTCAATTCACTACGCTATGCCAAATATCGCGTAAATTGAAGGATTACAGAATGTTTGGTGCACCATTTACATAAAATCGGACGAAAATATATATGGGAGCTATATCTAAATTTGAACCGATTTTCCAGAAACTTACCACTCATCATTTTAGACTCAACTTAGAATGTTTTACCAAATTTCGTGAAAATCCAAGGACATATAGGGACTTTGGTGCACAATTTTCATAAAATCGGACGAAAATATATATGGAAGCTATATAGAAATCTGAACCGATTTTCCCGAAACTTGCCGCTCATAATTTCAGACTCAATTCAGTGTAAATAGAAGGATATATAGGGACTTTAGTGCACTATTTACCTAAAATCGGACGAAAATATATATGGGAGCTATATAGAAATCTGAACCAATTTTCCCGAAACTTACCGCTCATCATTTCAGACTCAATTCAGTACGCTATGTCAAATTTCGTACAAATCGAAGGATATATAGGCACTTGGGTGCACTATATACCTAAAACCGGACGAAAATATATATGAGAGCTATATCTAAATCTGAAACGATTTTCACAAAACTTAACACACATCACTCTAGGCTTCATTTAGTGTGCTATACAAATCGAAGGATATATAGGCACTTAGGTGCACTATTTACCTAAAATCTGACGAAAATATATGAGAGCTTTATCTAAATCTGAAGCGATTTTCCCAAAACTTAACACACATCACTGTAGGCTTCATTTAGTATGCTATACAAAATTTCGTGTAAATCGAAGGATATATAGGGACTTTGGTACACTATTTATCTAAAATCGGACGAAAATATATATGGAAGCTATATCGAAATCTGAACCGATTTTCACAAAACTTAACACACATCACTCTAGGCTTCATTTAGTATGCTATACAAAATTTCGTGTAAATCGAAGGATGTATAGGGACTTTGGTGCACTATTTACCTAAAATCGGACGAAAATATATATGGGAGCTATATCGAAATCTGAACCGATTTTCACGAAACTTGACACACATCTCTCTAGATTTAATTTAGTAGACCAAGCCAAATTTGTAGCAAATCGAAAGATATATAGGTACTTTGGTACACCATTTACCTTAAATCGGACGAAAATATATATGGGAGCTATATCTAAATCTGAACCTATTTTTCCCAATTTCAATAGGGTTCGTCCTTGGGCCAAATAAGTGGATTGTGCCAAATTGCGTCTAATTCGGGTAATAACTGCGACCTGCACTTTGTTTACAATTTAACATTGACAGACGGGCGGACAGACGGACGGACATGCATAAATCGACTCAGAAAGTGATGCTATGCATATTCTCCAAAGGAACCATGTGTCTATCTCGTTTCCTTTTGCCTGTTACAAACATATGCACAAAGACATAATACCCTGTACCACAGAGTGGTGAAGGATATAAAGTAAAGTAAGTCCAGTTTTGATATATTTCACAAACCCACTGCTCTTATTTTGGCCAAAAAATGGGATCTCTGGCCCATAGTGCACAGTAACATAATGTTGCATATCCGGCTGTTTGTTCCTCTTTAATAAAAAATAAATAAAATAGTTATACATATTTTGTTTTTGCAAAATAGTCAGGCTGAATCCCAGTTTGTTGTTTTTATAAAAAAATATTTATAACAAATTGTAGATAATAAAGACCAACAAAATAATTTTCTTATTAAAAAAATTTGAAAGTGGCATTTCTGCTTTTTCTCTGATTCCAAATATCAAATATTCGCACTTCACAAATATCTAAAATTGTCAAAAGAAAATATATGTACGTTAGTATTCATGCTATGTTTGGTATTCACGGTATGTGTTGTGTGTTTGACAGTCGGAAAAATTGAAAGTGTCGATTGATGTTTTCCGATTCTACCATGCAAAATGTTAGAGTTCCTTCACATAGTCACATAGAACACGTAATGTAAATAGAAAAAGTAAAATGTTGTCCTTAACTGACTTTGAATAGAAGTTAGCAATTCTTAACAGAATGAGTGAAAATTCAGTCATTCGGCGTAAATGCGTAAAAGTGTGAATGAACGAACGAACATATCATGCGGGTAAGTGTGACTTCTTTTATGAACTAAAATTTTTGTCAACGTGAGCAATTTTAAAATGAACTTAGAGCATGTGAGAAAAATATCGTCATCTTGGTACTTTACCACGAACAATGTGCAAATTTCCATTTTGTTGTTGTTTTTTTTTATTTTCATTCATTTCGGCATCTTTTGCTTCTTAGAACGTTGAAAAGCCACCACAAATTGTCGGCACATGTGACGTGTTAATAATGTCGCTAGCAAAAGGATGAAACTATCTCCATTTACTTGATGTTTATTTTTTTCCAGAAGGTTTATTGAATGAAAGAGAATTTGAAAATTACGATGTTTATATTCAAAATCAGCAGTGGGTGTAAGTTGGTATCTTTGTTGCTGAGAGATACAACATAAGGGTACTTTTTGATACAGTGAAAATTTGTCTTATTATTTTTTCCAAACTTAGTTCATGTTTGAAGATGGGGAATATCGATCCACTCCTTCACAGCGGCCAGGCCTAGGCCTAAATTCGAGCTATAGTTCATATATAGTTCATTACCGAACCTTACGTTCTAGTTTTTTTATCTCGATATCCTCCGCAGGTGAAATGATTACAACAGAGTCTTAGCACCAAACCCGAAACGCGGAACAAATCAGATAACTATTTTAATATAAAAATGGGGGATATATGGAGACTACGCCAAAAAGGGGGCGAATATTAATAGTTTTTGGTAGGGAGATTTGTTACCATATACGACTACAAAATACCAAAATACCAATTTGTTGCTGAGAGATACAAAATAAGGGTACTTTTTGATACAGTGAAAATTTGTCTTATTTTTTTTTCCAAACTTAGTTCAAGTTTGAAGATGGGGAATATCGATCCACTCCTTCACAGCGGCCAGGCCTAGGCCTAAATTCGAGCTATAGTTCATATATAGTTCATTACCGAACCTTACGTTCAAGTTTTTTTATCTCGATATCCTCCGCAGGTGAAATGATTACAACAGAGTCTTAGCACCAAACCCGAAACGCGGAACAAATCAGATAACTATTTTAATATAAAAATGGGGGATATATGGAGACTACGCCAAAAAGGGGGCGAATATTAATAGTTTTTGGTAGGGAGATTTGTTACCATATACGACTACAAAATACCAAATTGCAGCGGGCACCCTTATGTGGGGCTACCCGAAAAAATGGACCTATATTCATGATTTTTTGTGGAGAGATTTGGAACATATTAAGAACTCAAAATACTAAATTAAAGCCAATACGGTGGAAAAAGACGATCAAAATATGAAAATTGGTGGTACCCTTATATGGGGGCTACCAGAAAAACTGTACCTATATTTATAGTTGCCTATATATCCGATATATCCCATCTTCGAACATGACCTGCCTGCAGAAAAAAGACAACCTGATGTAAAAGTTTAGCGCCCTATCTCAATTCCTTCAGAAGATAGCGTGATTATAACAGACGGGCGGAAATGGCTAGATCGTCTTAGAATTTTGCCCTAATCAATAATACATATACGTTATATGTACGGAAATGAATATTTCGTTAAGTTACAAACGGAATGACAAAATTAATACTATGGCGGATGGTATAAAAATATATCGGACCAATATATCCTACTTTCTCTGCCAAAAATCGTTACAGTAGTGCGTCACTTTTATTTGAGAGCTATGCCAAATCTATGTGCGGTTTAAAGTACGACAATGTGCTGTGATGTTTACAGTGAATTAAAAAATTAGTTTGCAAAAAAAGTTTCGCGCTGAAACTTTTGTTTAATTAAATTTAATCGTGGCCGACGCTCTATCGTACTCGAATGTCGTGAATTCCTTCCTTTATACCACAGAACATTGATGCTGTGCGTGAAGTTATAATTCAAGATCGTCAATTTGATACCTTGGGCATTTCTCTCAGCAGTACTCAATAAAGCATGAATATCTGTCCGTAAAAATGATTCCGTACAATTTGATCGTTGAAAATAAAAGTCCGAATAGATTGCAAATAAAGTTAAAAAGAAATAAAAGATGTCTCAATCTACTATTTGAGTCTTTCTAGGGCGAACTTAATTCAACGAAATTACGAACAACGTAGAACGGACAAGTCTGAGTAGTACACCGGATATTGAATTGTCAATATGAAAATTGTCATTGCAGTACAAATATCAGCATTTTTTCTTAAATCTAAAATCCCCAAAACATGAACGGATATTGAATTGCCAATATGAAAATTGTCATTGCAGAAAAATAAAGTACGCGTACCTCCCTGGAGGCTATACTTAAAGCGGGACCAACATTGATTACATTGTGTAGGAATTAACGAAAACTAGGAATTATTATTCGGCATAGCACCTAATTGAGGACCAATATAGCTCAATTTCGAATCCAAAAATCGGTAGTTATCATTAAGGTAGGCCTAATTGCGGGCCGATATAGTTCATCCTCGAACCTGACGTCACAGTTGTTTATCTCAATATCCTCCGAAGGTAGAATGATTACAACATATGGCAAAATCGTCTTAGAATTTCCCTGCTATAGTGGAATATGACTTTATGGGTACAAACCCTAAAAGGCGGAATAAATCAGTTAACTATTTTAATATAAGGTTCAAAAGTCGGAAGGGGCCGACTATATGATACCCTTTACCACTTTGAGTACATACAAGAGATGTTCATAGAGGTAATGGAACTCCAAAGATGCTGTTCTATATGCAGGATGATAGAACATATAGAGCATATTTGGAGTTCCATTAAAATGAAATCAGACGAAATTAACTTTAGACATTTGAAACAACCCATACATATAACATTCTGAATTCTATGAAAATTACATGTCAATCGAACATACATGGATTCTTTAGTGTACCATATAAATGAATTCGGGAAAAATTATGTATGGAAGATTTATTTAAATCTGGACGTATTTATAAAACCGTGGCATACACCATTTGATATGCTGCAGCCAGTGCGCAGTCCAAAATTTATTTCGGATAAATGCTTATTTTTTGATTCACCATTTGCAGGAACTCAGACGACAATATAGAGCGGTTATACATACATTACAAAAAAATCCAATACACATCATTCTAGGTTCATTTTGGTACGTTGTGCTAAAATTCGTCCCAATCGGAAAAATTTTAGTTATTTGGTACACCATTTAGATAAAATAGGATGAAAATATATATGGAAGCTATATATAACCTTAAACGATTGCACTCCAACACGCAATTCAATATTTTATGTTAGGCAAACAAACATAGGCTTATCGTGCGTTTGGTGAACCATGGGAGCTATATCTAAATCTGAACCAATTTCAACAAAACTTCACGAACATCAAACAGGACCTTATTCAGTATGCTGTGCAAAATGTTGTTCCAAATCGACAAACCTGGGAGTTTGATACACCATTTACCTAAAATTGGACGAAACTATGTATGGGAGCTATATCTAAGTCTGATCCGATTTTAGTGAAACTTAACTCCTGGTGTCAATTCCATACGTTATTCTAAATTTTGTCTAAATTGAACACAAATTGAGAGTTTGGTGCAAAATATAAATATAATCGGCGAAGCTATATGTGGGAGCTTTATCTAAATGTGAACCGATTTCAAGAAAGCTTCACTGACATCAAACTGGACTTAAATTAATGGGACTTTGGTGTACCATTTACCTAAAACCGGAAGAAACTATATATGGGAGTTACATCAAAAAATGAACCGATTTAAACGAAACTTCACAGTCATCAAACTGGCCCTAATTCAGTACGGTTTGCAAAGTTTTGCCACTGTACACTTATAAGGGAGCCATCAGAAAAAAAATTTAGTGGTAGATTTGCTACCCAATAATAACTCAAAATACGAAATAACATCAGATTCGTTCGAACAAATGCGGAAAATGTTGAAAATTGGGGGTACGTTATATAGGGGCTACCAGAAAAAGTGTATGAATTGTTATTATTTTTAATGCTGGAATTTGGTACCCAATAGGAACCTAATGTACCAAACTTCAGTGAATTCGGCTCAAGAACCCAAAAATACCGAATATTGGAGGTACCCTTAAAGAATTATCCTATATTTATAATTTTTAGTGGAGAGATTTGCTGCCCAAAGTATTAAATTACAACGAATTTGGTTGAAAAATACCTACCTGCAGACACATGACAACACTATTCAAGATTTTGGCGATCTATTTCAATTCGTTTAATACAACAGACATAGGGACAGACTAATAGTACGTTTACATATGACCGGATTTCGTAAACCCAGTGGGTTTCAATTGTCAATTCCTTTGCATATATGTCAAATAAATCCTCATAAATTAGGTTAACCCGGTAAAAAGTTCTAATGTATATGCCGTTTAACATGTTCAAATCGTTATCGAATATATACTTTATAGAGTAGGAGATAATTTATTCGATGTGTTACAAACGGAAGATATATTAAGCCTCCATACTATGTTGGATGGGGCAAAAAGGGATTAGGATCAAATATCATCATATTTTACCTCCAAAATTGTCGATTTCATTTCTAGGACTTGTCTAAGTGCGGTCATAATTGTAAAGTAAACATATCTGTGGAACGATAAGTGTAGTTTGTCAAAATCAGTAGTAAATATAAAATTCCCTATAAATAAGTACGGCTACCAAAAATGGTCTAGAACCAAATTTCATGTAGTTAAAAACTGTTGGGGTCATACAAACATATTGGATCTTAATAACGGCCTTCTTTTTTTTGTCATATACATATATTTTAATCACAATTAAAATTTCTCTCTCATACTTCATTTGGCAAATTTACTCTTTCTTTCCCAACTGTTGCAGCAGTACATTGACTCATGTTACTATTAACAATCTGTCCCTAAAGTACATTTTCCTAATAAAGAAATCTTTCAATTTTTTATTACCAAAAAAAATAGAAGAAGACGAGGCAAGTTATCGCTTTCTTTGTTGGGGTTTTACAATGACAACGAGTTACTATCCTTAAGCAACAATTTATTAAAGAATCTGAAAGTATTCCGCTATCCGGAAAAAAGTCTTTCATGCGGAAGTTGATGATGCACATGGAATTGTGTTGTGTGTTGTTGTTGCTGCTGCTGTTGTAACATGAGAAGTGAAAAAAAGTAGTAGTAGTTGTTGTTGTAATTCTCCATTATATGAATTTTGGTTTTATTTATTTAATGCACTTTCAGGAGACAAATTCTACTAAAGATGAAGTA
Organism: Musca vetustissima; assembly: GCF_032173495.1. Classification (NCBI taxonomy): domain Eukaryota; kingdom Metazoa; phylum Arthropoda; class Insecta; order Diptera; family Muscidae; genus Musca; species Musca vetustissima. The sequence goes on from NW_026883839.1 coordinate 13,999, forward strand.
AAACCCAGACCCATAAACAAACTGAAAACATATACCCTCTGGTGTTTGCTGAGCAAAACACGAACACTGTCTGAGGCGATACTTTCTTAAGATTGTTGTAGTTTTATGCTATATCCATACATACATATATATATTCTTTTGGTAACAATGTAAGCAACAGCTGAAATGCAATGTGGATACTGAACGAGGGGAGGCATGTAAATGCCATATAGACAATTTGAAATGTAACCACAGGAAGAGGGCCGCGGCCTGAGGCATTAGATGTATGTGCCAGGCATACCAGAAGTAATAACTACAATTTCCTTCAGAATAAAATATTGTGCTTGAAAAAAATGCACTTGAGGAAAGCAAATATATTGATGCTGAGCTTCGAGTACTGCCCCAAATTTTATCGGTCCATTTTTTTTGGTAACTCCCCAAGCGGTTTAAAACTACAACTGTAACTTTAGATTGTTTCCGAAAATGGGTCCTCCCTCCCTCAAATTTTCCTTTTTGGTTTATAGCCTATTTGCTTCTGGAGTTGAGACCAAATGTCGAACCTTGATTCGTTTGAATCTAATTCGCAGATATAATTTCGTAATTACTTTCGATATTAATACAAATTATTAACGTGTGGCCTTTGTGAAGTTACCTGGCCCAATAGGTCTAATGAGCCGCTTAACTAACAGGGATACGAATCGTATAATGGTGGGAGTATATGTTCGCGTTCTGGCGTTTCAAAACTTAAATTATTAAGCTCAGAATAAGATCCTAGAATATCACTCACCTTCGAATACCCACACGATCAATTTAGTTTCGTTTCGACCCATACATCCAAACCGTCTCCTACAACGCATTATGAAGCATCATGACTCCAACACAAGCTGGAGTGTATATTAAATTGGTGTTAAAATCTAATAGGAACAAAATTCGTTGTCGATTTGGGCATGTCCGTCTGCTCGTCCTACTATGTACCTTACTGGGTAGAAAATCTTCCTATAAAAACTATCAATATTGGTCCTCTTTTCAGGTTGCTCCCAATTTGAGGTATATTTGAATTTTTTAGGTATTCTCATTGATATCCCTAGCATCAATGAGAATCCCTCTCATAGAGATTAATTTGGTTATTTCCTGTTAAGGATTCTGATTGAGTATTAAATCGTTTTAATAAAAATTATAAATATTGGCTCATTTTTTCGGTCAGGCCCTATAGAATGCTATCACTCATTATTCAATATTTCGGTTGAAAAATTGCCCACATCCTTAATTTTTCGGGTTCTAATATGCTGTTGGTATAGTGTTGCTTTAGACCCATTTCAAAGTGGTGATGGGTATCATATAGTTTCTCACTTAAGGGAACCCCCCCTATTCACGATTTTAATTTTTCAAGATTTTCAATGGGCTGGTAAATCAATACCAATGCTTGCTAAGGTTTGTAACTTTGCACATATATAATTGAAGATTTAGAAGAGAAGAAAAATAATTTACAAAAAATTTTTCTTATTGTTGTTTGTAATTAAAGAAAAGTCCTTATTTATGATGGCAGGCATGATAACTCCTCACTGAAACATCGGAATCCGAAAATTCCAACGGTGTTAGAAAGAGTACATGTCTGGCTCTGGTATGAACTAGGATTATTGACTTCGCTTTAAAATTAACAAAATGGCGGACCTTTGAAAAAATATTTTTGAAAAATCACCGATTTTTTACCAAAAACCAATTTAAAAAATAATTAAGATCTTCACCGATTATCTTTATCCTAGTTCATACGATAGCTATACACTCACAGAGAAACGTGTAAAAATTTGAGAAGCCCTTCAGCCTTCAGTTGATGCTGACACAATAAATCGGCTATATCTTCAAGAGTTCTTGAGATTTTCACTTGAAATTTTGTAGGTCGAATTATATGAACCCTCACAAACCGGTATCGCCCCATTGTCACCTTCACCACACTGTGGTATAGGGTACTATGTCTTTGTACATATGTTTGTAAAAGGCAGAAGGAATCGAGATAGACCCATGGTTCCTTTTGAGAATATGGATATATTCACTTTCTCTGTCGATTTATGCATGTCCGTCTATCCATGTATTTTTGTAAATAAAGTACAGATCAGATTTAGATGAAATTTGACACAGCTCACTTATTTGGTTCGGTTCAGATTTAGCTCCCATTTATATATATTTTCGTCTTCAAATCTTATGTAAATGGAACAAACTCCCAATGTTGTTCCGATGACAGCTTACTGAATTAGGTCCATATTGATGTATACGAAGTTTTGGCAAATGATGCACCAAACTCCCAATATTTGTCCGATTTAAACATAATTTTGCACAGCGATGTTCATGAAGTTTTATTGAAATCGGTTCAGATTTAGATATAGCTCCCATATATGGTTTCGTCCGATTTATGTAAATTGTGCACCAAGCTCCTAAGAATTATGCGATTGATATGAAATTTTAGATATTGTATAGAAATAGGTCCGGAGCACCATACTGTCAATATTTGTCCGATTGAAGTTTTGTCCAGATTGATGTATGAGAAGTTTTGTTGGAATCGATTCAGATTTAGATATAGGCTAAACTATAGCCCGATTTAATGTAACTGGGACAACATACTGACAATGGTTGTTCGATTGAGACAAAATTTTGCAAAATGTATTGAAATAACTACAGGTTGACATCCGCTAAGTTTTGTTGAAATAGGTTAAGATGTAGATATAGCTCCCATATGTAGGTTCAGATTATAATATAGCAAACATATATACTTTAGTTCCATATTATGTAAATGGGGAACCATGTTCTATTTACACGATACCAGCCACAGTTATGGTTGTGGCCAATGAAGCCCCCTACTGTTTTTGGTAAAGATCGGTTAATATTTAAGTCAGGCATGTTTTTCCATATACGCTACCGTAACTTAGCGTCGATGATTAAACACGCATTCTCATTTTTTCTCTCTTCGTCAGTCGTTTTTAATGATGAATACTCAGTTACGCTCAATCGCACTTACTCTCAATTTGGTTATGCTCACCACTGACCAAACATTGTGAAATTTTACACGGAGAAGGGTATCGGGCCATAGAATCTGCATGCCTGTTTTGTTAAAGCTTGGTCAGTATTTAGCGGCTCAAATGGACCCTGACTTTTCTGTCAAAAATGACAAAATTTGTATTCTATGGCGTATATATTTACTCCTGAAGGATGAAGACTAGGGAAGTTGATAGTATATGCAAGAGGAATAAGGTGATACCAATTATATTGTCGTATGTTCTCGATGTGGGAGTTTAACTTAAATATTTACAAGTGCTTACGTATTCAAATATAATTTAATAAACCCATTACCACACTAGATGGCGGAAACATAGCGCTAATTGCTTTTAAATTTTCCATGAGGTTTCAGTTGTGGTCAAGGACAACACCTATAATTTTCGCTGATGATCAGATAAACATTTTGGAATGAAGTGGACCGAAAACTTAACTTTTTGTGTTTTTTCGATTAGAATCTGGACAAATATCTAATTGTGAGAAGTCTCACAATTAATTTTGTCCGATTCCATTTCAATGGACCTTCAAAAATGCCACGACTATTCTACCTACATGATATTGTACATATGAGCATCTCTTGAATGCACCCAAAGTGGTGATGGGTATCATATAGTCCGCCCCGTCCGATTTTTGAACTTTCTTTACTGGTTTCCATTGGGAAAACTCATTTTCCCTTATATAGGTCCATGTTTTAATATGGGCTCAAATTTTCACCAAAGTTTCGAAATAGGTTCTTGTGTTCGCTTGGCCATATAAATGTCCCGAATTTTCTCAGATGTTTTTTTGACCACCTGATTTTTCAGGGTGATAAAAAAACAAATTTTTAAACAACTGTCGATATGAGTCAATGGTTTGACATCGCCCTCATAGAGAGGATCCGCCTCATTTTTGCTATTGATAGGGGTTTAAAGGACAATAATTAGGGCTAGCGGATTTCTGTTGAATAAAAACTTCTTTCCATAAACTAATATCCTATTTAATTTTAGGTATGTTGAAGATCCCACCTAATTGTCGCTAATTTGGAACATTATTAGAAGAGGTCTTTATACCCTTCACCATACTCTGGTACAGGGTATTATGTCTTTATGCATATGTTTGTAACAGGCAAAAGGCGATTTATGCATGTCCGTCCGTCTGTTGATGTTAAATTGTAAACAAAGAACAGGTCGCATTTATTATCCGATTTGGATGCAATTTATCACAAGCCACTTATTTGACCCAAGGACGAACACTATTGAAATTGGAGAAAATCGATTCAGATTTAAATATAGCTCCCATATCCGATTTTAGGTAAATGGTGCACCAAAGTCCCTGAAAATCATTAGATTTGCACGAATTTTGGCATAGCGTACTAAATTATGTCTAGAATGATGTGTGCTAAGTTTCGTGAAAATCGGTTCAGATTTACATACACCTCCTATGTATATTTTCGTCCGATTTTAAATAAATGGTGCACTATAGATCCATAGCTAGGCCGATTGACACAACGTACTGAAGTTAATATAAATTAATCTCTGGCAAGTTTCCTTGAAATCGGTTCAGATATAGATATATCATAGCTTCGATAATCAATGGGTGTCTAATTGAGATTAAATTTGTCTTTTGCTTTAAATCGATTTACAAGATTTAGCATAGGTTGCAGGATTCGATTTAGATGTAGATATAGATCACATATTTAAGTTCGTTAAATTTCATGTCAATGCCCCTTCAAAAAAAAACGACGTCTTTTAGGATACATATGTAGAATATACCAAATTGGTGAAGGGTATCACATAGTCGGCCCAGTCCGACTTTACTACTTTCCATACTGGTTTTTCCTATGAGTTCTCAATTTACAAAATGTCCTAAAATAGGCAGAAGTTTAGAAGGTCCTTCATTCTTTGAAAACGTGATTATTTACAATCTGATATTTATTTCAATTCTTCCAACTTCTTTCAAACTATTCTCGTAAAATTATTACAACTCATTCACATAACCATATATGCATATATACATACAGATATATCTCATTGTAATCGTACATATTAAAGCTACTGAAGTTCAATTCAATATTACCCATTCTAGGAAATATTTTTTGCCACTCTCTCCTTTTTGTGACTCTATTATTGTTGTCGGTTGGTTGGTCGGTTGTTGCTTGGTTGCATAGCGGCTGGTAGCTAGGGTTCATTGCTGCTGCTACTGCTGGTTAGCTGTTGCTTGCTCGTTGCCTTAACTAACAGAGTCCGCTGTCCTTCGTGTTGTTCTTGTTGCAGAATGTAACAGCATCAACAACAACAATAACATAAGGTATTAAAAATTGAAAACATGTTGTTAAGTAGCATGTAGGACATGATGGCGCTTGTGAATGTCGTGATTTAAGATATTAAACAGTATTCTTCTCCCCCCATCCCGCATTATTTTTGGATGCACATACTTCTATATTTCTTTGAATGTTTTTTTTTTTTTGGTATTGTGATTCTTCTATTTCGTAGTGCTATGCGTTGCCATCGATGAAATTGAACAAAGAATCAGCTCTAGTTTGGTACTTCATCGCCGGGTGGACAGACACAATGTTGCAGGACACTGAACGCTCAAAATTCAAAAAATAAAAACACAAAAAATTATAAAAGAAATACCATACTAGAATAGTAGCAATTCGTGACTTTGCCCCAGAATGTTAGTCTTAACTTAAGTTTTTATTTTAACAGTGTTCAAGGCAAGGATATTTAAAAATAATTAATTGTTCGATTTAAAAATTTAACCGAGAAGTCCAGAAAGATGTTAAACTAGATTTTATCTACTATTTGAAAATAAAGGAACAGTTGGACATAAACGTTTATGTTTAGTTTTTTATTAAATGTAACATCCTATAGTTTATTTCATTTTTAAATGGATATTATTGAACTTTGCCGTGAAAAGAAAACTAATTTGAGAAGACCGTCTGATGATGGACGATGGTCTTATTAATATTATTATTATTATTTTTCTTTATTTTATTTTTTGTGGGGTGAGAATCGTTTAAAGACGAAAGACGTCAAAAAAAAGGTAAAAGATTCGGCCCGGCCTAACTTTTTAACCCTCCACCATGAGGATGACACTCAAAATATGTATAACAATAATGGGGGCTACACCAAAACGTGGTTCGATATAACCCATTTTTCATACCAAACATCCTAACAATGTCTGCTAAAAATTTCAGAGTTTTATCTTTAATATTGCAATATCTATCGTGATTGCAACAGACCGACAGATGATAGGCGGACAAGCATAAATAGACATAGAATTTTATTTTGATGTAGAATATACTATGTGGGGTCTCCGGTGAATGTTTTGAGGTGTTGCAAACGGAATGACAAATTTAATATACACTCCATCTTGTGGTGTAGGGTATAACCAGTGAGCGCAACAGTCGGACGGGGCTGATCATATGATACCCTACACAACTACCACTGGGCTTTCAGTTTCTTCGGATCTATATTCTGAACCTGGGTAATATTTCGCGATATTAGATGTCAATAGCTTCGCCGATATTTCGCCGATTAGATGTCAATTGAACATAATGAAAGTGGAATCGGACAACCATATATATGTTTAAATCGTAACCGATTACTTCAATTTCACTGTACATTGCTTACAATTTAACATGGACAGACAAATCGATTCAGAATTGTGATTCTATGCATATTCTCAGAAGTAACCAGGGGTTTATCTCGTCTCCTTTTGTCTGTTACAAACCTATGTACTAGAGAGTGGTGACGGGTTTGAAAATACACAATAATTTATTAGCTGGGTTGACAGCCCTTGATCGAAAAATGATCTTCCGAATTAATCCAGTAAATTAATGAATACGTTAAGTTCCCTCTAAATGAATCGGCCCTTCTATGTTAAGTTCCTCGTTTTTGTCATATTAAAATTCCTCTTGTATTCTATGATAAGCATTTCTGATTTTCTCTGAGAAGTATATCTGGTATGCAATTGTTTACATTTTCGTTATTATTGGATGGTGAAAATTGCTTACTATTGGTCAATCTTTGAGTATTTCCTCTGTATAAAGATTGGTATTTAGTCACAATTGGCTATAGTTTGGCATTACGAAGTTAACTAGATTGGCACCTGACACAGGTAGGCCGGTTGTCGAAAATGTCGTTAAAATCGGAGAAATGATAGAGAAATGTCATCAGGTCCAAATCGGACATTCCGAAGCATGATCAATAAAGTCTTACAGTTCATATAAACATAGAGGATTTCTTTTTCGCCAACCTAATATAACATATAAAATTTCAGATTATGCCCGGGCAAACATAACGACGTTGTTAATTATACCCTAAACAACTATGTTGTCAGGAAATTATAGCCCCAAAAGTTTGTAACGCCGCGAAATATTGGTCCTAGACCCACTTGTAAGTATACCGATCGTCATATCTCGACTAGCTGAGTCGATCTAGACATGTGTGTCCGTCCATCCGTCTGTCCATTATAATTTGTAAACACGATACAGGCCACAGTTATTGACCAATCTCCACGAAATTTTGCATGTAGGATGGGTTCTGGCCAATGAAGACCCCTATTGTTTTTGGTAAGGATCGGATTATACCGAAAACCTATTTCATTTTTTTTGTTTTTTAAGTCGATCTATAGCCACAATTGGAAGCTGAACAAAACAACCCACGGTGAAGAGAAACTGCACAAGTAATTAGAAGGGCTGTACTGAATATTAGTAATATTTGTTGAGGGGCAAATATCGCAAAATATTGCCCAAGCTCAGAATATAGAACCACAGAATGTTATATTTTCGTGAAAGTTGTGTATGGTATCCTATGGTCGGCCCCGTCCGACTATACTGCTCCGCTCACTGGTTTTTTGGATGTAAATTTCGGCATTCGGAATCCTGGAGGTATTTTTTTTAGAAAACATTTTTATTACAGATCCAGATTTGTATATAGTTCCCACACAATGTCAGACAGTATTTACGATACTTTCAAGGTCCAACCTACAATAATTATTTCGTAGCAGCATTTAATGATCAAGTATAGATATTTTAATGTCCGCCTCAATGTGAAAGTTAGACAAATTTAAATATGTTTATTGAGACTGTATGAATCTGTATAATCATCAGTTGTATACTTTGTGCTCTTAGACTTTTCTCAGAATAAAAATCTAATTTCCTATAAGAAAATTGATACTTAATGGCTACCAAATAAATAAAACAAATACCTTTAAATACCATTTGAAAGTAAATTTTGTCCGAATCGAGAATAGCCCAAAGAGAAAGGTTAATATGCTTAACCTACAAAACAAAAGGCTAACATTGTATTACAATGAATTGACTTTTGTCTGCTTGGGGATATGGTTTATTTCGGTTAGCTAAACATATAAGCATACATTCGAATACAGTGGAACATTTTATTAAGTGTAACTGTTGTCTAGAGAAACTGTACATTGATGTCCTAAAACTTCTATTAAATGTTCTTAACCAGGTTTCAATACTTCATGTAAATAATTTTTGGAACACAATTTGTGTACTCTTAACAAGGTTTCACTTTATTTTCTCTAGAATTTTTAGTCTTTATGCAGTTTGGTTTGCATGCCACTCATTCCCGAACGTTTGAAAAATTCAACAATTTTCTACATAATATTTTTTATCGCACCGCCAACTCCATTGTGCAGTTACTTCCAGTTGATAATAACATACATTTATTAAGTTTAAGTAGTGTACAGAAAATATACATTGTAGTTCAACTACAAGCACAGCATCCATCCCACCATAAGTAACAAAACAAAGAAGTGTTATTTTTTTATTTGTTTGTTTCTTGTTGCAAATTTGCGGTGGCGATTGGTTTACACTCTGCTCAACTTAAATTTCCAAAAAAAAAAAAAAAAAACATACAACTACAACTTGAGTTTCGGTAATTGTAGGCTTCCTACTCTTATTACAGTCGGAAAATGATAAATGATCCTAACTGCACAAGAACACATCCAATTATCCAGGGAACCGCTTCTACCACTACTAGTCACTACTAACCAAACAGCTACCGCCAACCACATTTGAACGGTCGCCGCAAACACAGCAGTCATTGAAGTTGTACAGCACAGCACATAGAATAGCATGTGTATGTCTCACAAAAAAATCCCGGGATAATGTTTCATGACCATCAGAGATGGCCTGTCAGAAACAGTGACGTAAATGACATACATTTCCGACGTATAATACATACGTCAGAAACGTCGGAAACCTACCCAAATCCATTAGGTTTTTGACAAAATAGCAATTTCCATTAATCAATCTGGATAATACGCATGCTTAACTCAAATTAATATAAAATTTCAAAATTTTCTTCTAAACAAAAAAAAATTAGTAATTTTTACAGTTCTAGCAAGGTATAGTGAGATATATGTAAAAATAATATGTATTCTTGAAAATAACTGTATATGCTCATAATATTGAAATAAATGACGTTTACTACATTTATTACATTTTATACAGGTATATGACGTTTTCGACGTTTACACCTTTTTGACAGTCGAAAACCAAAAAATTCGTCACACGGACCATCCCTGATGACCATAGCATCCCGCTGTTCTGTGAATGTAAATAGCAAGCTTCCTAAAAATTTTGCCGATTGTTCGTTAACAACAATTTATAATTTATATGAAATATTGTGTTTTGTGTTGTATGTGATTTTATTTTGCCGAAAAAAGTCCTTTATGGAGGGGTGGAGGGAATTTTTAAAAACTGTTTTGAAATGCTATTGTAATCAGAATGTAAATGTGTTATTTTGCTTGTTTTTCCAAATATTGATTTTTATTTAATTCTTTAATTATGGGGATATTAATGTAAACCAGGAAGCTGGAATGTTAAATTACTAACACTTCGGTAAAACAATGCGGCTAAAGCCTTCAAAATATCGAAAATTAGGAAGTATGGGAGCTACGCTAAAACTTAAAGTCATATCAAAAATATCCTGCAATCATATTTCTCACCTCACGAAAATTCAGATTTTAAGTCTCAACGATTTTGGTGGGAAATTTGGCTAAATTTTTGAAAATATAGATAAATGGGGATGATCATTACGTGAGGGATATGTTAAAGGACCTATATAGAAAATTGTCTGCAAAGTAATTTGTTTGTCCTCGAAATAACAAATTATAGTAATTTTGATGGGTATACGCAGTTAAACCCTTCAAAATACCTATAATCGGGCGGAATTGTTCTATGGAGACCATGTCCCATAATCGACTTAAAGAATAATTCTCAAGCTATTATATTTTTGGCAACTCTGTTTTATACCCTTCATCACACTGTGGTACAGGGTATTATTTTTGTGCATATGTTTGTAAGAGGCAAAAGTAATCAAGATAGATCCATGGTTCCTTTTGAGAATATGCATTGAAACACTTTCTGAGTCAATTTATGCATGTTCGTCCGTCCAATTTAATGAAAAGGTGCACCAAAGTCCCTATATATCAGTCGACTTGCACGAAATGTGGCATAGGGAACTGAAGTCGAGGATGATGTGTGTTATGTTTCGTGAAAATCGGTTAAAATTTAATGAATGAAGTCGAGGATGATGTATGTTATGTTTCGTGAAAATCGGTTCAAATTTAGATATAGTTCCATACAAATTTTCGTCAGATTTTATGTTAATAGAGCACCAAAGCCTCTATATTTCTTTTGACTTGCACGAATTTTAGCAAAGCCTACTGAGTTATGTCTAGAATTATGTATGCTAAATTTCGTGAAATTCGTTTCAGATTTAGATGTAGCTCTAGCTGTATCAAGTATATGAGCTATAAGTAAATCGGTTCAGATTTACTTATTGCTCCTATATATATTTTCGTCCGATTTTATGTAAACGTAAGTCGGTTTACATATAGTTATCATGTGAATGTTCCTTCGAAAAGTCGACGTCTGTTAGGATACATATGTAGAATTTACCCAAAGAGGTACTGGTTTTCATTACTGGTTTTATATTTCCGAATTTAAGAAAGAGGCTTAGTATAAAATGACAAGGAGGGACAGGGAAATGTTTTTTTATTTGGTATATATCTGCGAGTTTTTGCGATTCCTGGACAAAATGTTTTAGATATTATATTTAATACGCAGCTAGCAAATATATATTTTTTATGGATTACATATGTCAAGGATTGATAATGAACTCATATAAAAAAATGCACATTTTGGTCAAGTTATGTGCTTTTCAATATAGAAACTAATAAGGAAAGTACTAAAGACGGACTGGGCCGACTATATGATACAGATCACCACTTTGTATATATTCTACATATGTATCCTAACAGATGTCGCCTTTTCGAAGGAACATTGACATGAAATTTAACGAGCTTAAATCTAAATCTAACCCCATTTTCTCGAAACATAACACACGAGGTATGGAATGAACATGCAGAACAACAATAACAATATCAAGTGTAAATATGAATACAGAAAAAAACAAAAAATTCTGTAAATACACTTGTCATGAGCCAACAAATATATAAAATAGGTTGTTAGAAATACTTCAACGTACAAAAAATTCAATTATAGAAACTTTGCCGGTCGGCCAAACTTTGAGTCTTTAGTGCACAATTTACATTAAATCGGACGAAAATATATAAGGGGCTAAATCTAAATTACAAGCGATTTTCACGAAACTTAACACACATCATTCTGGACCTAATTCAGTACCTTATGCCAAATTTCGTGCAAATCGAAGGATATAAAGGGACTTTAGATCCCAATTTCAATTAAATAGGACGAAAATATATATGGGTGCTATATATAAATCTGACCCCATTTTCTCGAAATTTGGCACACCCAACTCAGTACGCTGTACCAAATTTCGTGCAAATCGAAAGATATATAGAGACTTTGGAGACCCATATACCTAAGATCGGGCGGGAGTATATATGGGAGCTATATATAAATCTGACCCGATTTTCTCGAAACATGGCACACATCATTCTGGCACATTCAGTACTCTCTGCTAAATTCCGTGCAAATCGAAAGATATATAGGGACTTTGGTCCCCATTTACCTTAAATCGGACGCTATATTTAAATTTGAACCGATTTTCTTGAATTTCAATAGGTTTCGTCCTTGGGCCAAATAAGTGACTTATGCCCAATTTCATCCAAATCGGATCATAAATGCGACCTGTATTTTGTTTACAATTTAACAACTACAGACTAACGGACGGACTGACGGACACGCATAAATCGACTCAGAAAGTGATTCTATGCATATTCTCAAAAGGAACCATGGGCCTATCTCGATTGCTTTTGCCGGTTACAAACATATGCACAAAGACATAATACCCTGCACCACAGTGAAGGGTATAAAGAGGGCATAAATGTGTACAGTACCAATTTGTGTATACAGTCCAAATTATTTAAATCGCTTCGTATTTAACCCTTTATGGCCCAATGTTGCCCACAGGCAACAAAATGTTTTAAAGCTGATATTTAATACGCTGCTAGTAAATATATTTTTTATGGTTTACATTTTCCAAGACCTGAATATGGACGACACATATCAAAAGAAAAAAAAACGCATTTTTGGTAAAATGATGTGCTTTTTCAATTAGAAAAGAGGGCAAAAATGTGTACAGTGTATACGTTTAAATTATTTAAATCGCTTGGTGTTCAAATTGTACGAATCGCACCATCAATATTATTTGTGATCCTTGTAAAAAAGGAAATAGCGAATAATTTAGAATTGCGTTTTCGTCGATATCACATTTTATTTCCCAGAAATAATGTACTGTATCTCCCGAATGCAAGGAAGTAGCGATGTCAAATTTTGTTCATATCCTATTTAGTACAGTTTCATTAAGTCGGTGCACAGAAAGTCTGCCCAATAGTTCTTACTAAGTGATCGGATGCAGGAAAATTACAAGAGCGAAGAGTCTCCAAATAGAGTAGCCAACATTCTCGTATTTAATACGAAACTACAACAAATCAAGGAAGTTTCTTTCAAATTTCAATTGAAAATCTCAACTCCTCCTGGAGTTATAGCCGATTTATGGTGACAGCATCGGCGAAAGCACAGAAATTTGGTAATTTTGAATAATTTCAGTGAATATATTTTTATTTGAAACTTGTTTTTTATGACTCAATATATTTAATTACAACGAAATCGTTAGAAAGAAGTCTTATGTATACCATTTAAAGACAAATGATCCCATTATAACCCTTTTAAAAAAATTGTTTTGTTGTAGCCTTCAGATGAAGGTATCTTCGTATTTTAGATAGGTGAAATGTTCCTCTGTTTCTTGAAAATACAAGTCCTCATACTTTTATAAGTTTACCAATATGTACCACAATGCCAAATTTGAGCATTTTCGGTTGTCTTTTGTTTACAACCACCATGAGATGTTGTGTGTATAAAATTTGTCCTTTTGCAACATTTTTAATCAAAATAAAATTTTAACCATATCCGTTGTTTAAATCTCGATAAAGATAATGTTTGTGGTTTCTAGTTTAATATATGTAAAACAATATTGGCATATTCCCTATATAACATTAGAACCACATTATCAGTTTTTTGAAACGTTTAGATGCAATTTTCCCACCGACTAAGTTTCAATTTGGTATTCCGGATTTTTGGCGGCTAACACTACACACTAACTAAGGAAAATTGCAAAATCGACAAAAACATGTTATTCTAATCGAAACTATATAGACTTTTGAGGTCTCCGGTGAATATTTATAGTTGCCACATACGAATTGGCAAATTTTACCCTGTGTCCGGCCAAGATTTTACTCACTTCTTCTAGAAACTGGTTCTGACGCTAATAAGTTTTAATCAATTGGCAAATTTGCATTTCCTGTTTTTTCTAGTAAGAGTATACATCATCTCTTACTTTTAGATCATACTTTTCACTTTTAAATAATTTGGCATAGAAACGTATTTACTACTAGCCGGGATAGCCGGCTACAGGGTTAATTTGGTATGGAAACATATTGAATTTGTACGCTTATCTTTATATCCTTGACTAGCATATGCCCGCAACTTCGTAGGAAATATTTAAACATGTATAAACATATTATTTTATTTTCACAGTAAACGGCATATGTCAGAATAACCAATTCACACATTAATATCGACCTTCAATTAAATTTAGTACCAAATTTCATGATTCGAGCCCTAAAGGTTCACCCAAATCCAAATTTTCCATTTAGCACATATTATTTCCATAAGTACCCTGTTCAACCATACAACAAAACTTCATGCATATTCCGATCCCACACCCTCACAATGATTCGAAATTCAAATATCCAAATATATTGGTTCACCCACAATTTAAATTGTACCAAATATAGTACACAGTAGTACAAATATCCAAAACTTCCTAAATACCCCAATCCTACACACCGACAGTGATTCTGAACCCATGTTTCTGGATTCCAATTTCATAGGTTCACCCACAAATCAAATTGTACCAAATTTTGTACACAGTAGTACTAATTTACAAAACCTCCTTCTTACCCCAAACCAACACCCCCACAGTGATCCTAAATCCAAATTTCAGGATTCCAACACTATCGGTTCACCCACAATTCAAATTGTACCAAAGCAACAACCCCACAGTAATACAAAATCCAAGTTTCAGGATTCCAACACTATCGGTTCACCTACAATTTCCAAAATTTCCTACACTTCCACAGTGATCCTAAATCAAAATTTCATGATTTCAACTCTATCGCTTCACCCACAATTTAAATTGTACCAAATTTAGTACACAGTAGTACCAATTTCTAAAAATTCCTACATATTTTAATCTTACACCTTAACAGTGATCCTGACACAAAATTTCATGATTCTAGCTCTATTGGTTCAACTAAAATAAAATTTTAGTACCCATAAGTAATTTTTTGTTAATCTGAATCCTGACCCTAATCCTACATCCCTACAATGGTCCTAACTCCAAACGTCATTGTTCCCGCTCTATCGGTTCACCAAAATCCAAATTGTATCAATTATAGTACGATTTAGTACTTTTCGTACACATAAGTAAAGAATTTCCAAAACTATGTACATATCCCAATCCTACACTCCGGCTGTAATGTTACTTTAAATTTTCAGGAATTCAGCTCGATTTGTACCTCCAAATCAAATTTGTACCAAATTTAGTACCCTTTAGAACTTTTCGTACACATGAGTACACGCTTTCCAAACTCTCCTCATATCGATCCTACTTCTCAACCTTAATTTGCATTCCAAATATCAACGAATTTGCAATCACACGCAACGAAATTGTACCAAATTTAGTACATTTCAGTACTTATAGTTCGAATTTCCAAAATTTCAAGTTTTTAGCTCTATCCATTCACATGCTACGAATTTGTACCAAATTAAGTACATTTTCGTACTTTTCGGATAGTTATAGTTCGAATTTCCAAAAACCCGTTGCTACACCTATCCTACACTCAATCAACAACCACCAATCCAAATTTCAGAGTTCTAGCTCTACGGGTTCGCCAAATACAAATGGTATCACATTTAGTACTTTTTAGTACTTTTCGTATCGTTCTAGTACGAATTTCCAAAAACCCAGCCTTATCTGTCACATTTGGATCAAGAGTGACACTCACCCAAAATTTCAAGATTCTGGCTTCAGCCGTTTCGTCTGGGGGTCGATGGATAGTTAAATCCGTCAGTCAATCACTTTACTCTTTTATTAGTATAGATTATCAGTAACAAGCGAAATAAATACATTTAATACACCAACCACCCTATGGTAGAGGCTATAACAATAGTTTATGCATTTCTTTGTTCTTCTCTCCGCCATGAAATTCCATTACAAAATTTTCTTTTGACATTCTGATATTACTACACCGCAAATATTGATACCCTTTCCCGAAAAATGTCAAAAGCGTTAATTTGTCGTTTATTTATGAAAATTTATATTTATTATTGTGGTTTTCAATTTCAATCCACAAAGGTATGTGTAGCGATGGCAATCTGATGTGCCAACCAATGAAATTCGATGCCAGTGGCGGCAATCCATTAAAAATCACAACATCGAAAGGGTTATTAGATATGGATAAGAGATAAACTGAATGCAAATATTTGTGAAATATTACAATTCAATCGATGTGTTTTCGGATGAGAAACATCAATTACTACAAAAATAAACTCATATTGTTAATAACTAATATGGATTCATTTCACCTTACCCTTTAACCCATTGCGGACAATGAGTAAATTATTTGGTTTCCAATATTACACGGTTGTAAGTGGCCAACAGCAGAGTTATGGTCAGGCAGGCAAATATACAAAGGCGTACCACATCCCCTCGAGTGTTTTGTTTGCGGTATTGGAACAGTTGCTGATATGAGACATGGTAAATTAGCCACAGTTGGTTGTTGTTGTTGGTGGTGCTGTTGTTTTTGCACAACGCACACAAAGCCAACCATTGATGTGGTTTCATTTTATAGGTGAGTTGGTATGTATGGGTACTGCTTGACCAGTGTCGTTATTTTTTGCACCTCTTCGTTTATTCCGGTAACCGAAACGGTGACAAAACATGAAACCGCATTTATTTAATGTTTCAAACCCACCGACAAGGTGACATGAATACCAACCATCCTATCACTTGTTAGTGTTCGATATTAAAATACGAATATTAAATTACAATTTGTCGCAGTGAAATGGGTGTGTCTGTGTGTTTGTGCAAATTTATGCAAATATTTATGGGGTTCCTGAGTTTGAGTAACAGTTAGTGGGGTAGAAACAACTTGGGGTTCGTAACAATTCAGCGGAAGTAAATTAAGTTTAAATTTACAAACATATCAACGAAATGTGAATCAGTGTTTATGTAGTAAATCGATATAGAAATTTGGGTATTGGATAACAAGGGGGTTACTTCTTTGAAGAATTAAACACTGGGAGAAAATGTATGAAATGTTTCTGATTTATGTAATGTTTTGTAAGACTTATTTTGATTACCTACACAATATTCATACCCTTCACAACACTGTGGTACAGGGTATTATGACTGTGTGCATATGTTTGTAACCGGCAAAAGGAAACGAGATAGACATATGGTTCCTTTTGAGAATATGTATAGAATCACTTTCTAAGTCGATTTATGCATGTCCGTTCGTCTGTCTGTCCATGTTAACTTTTAAACAAAGTATAGGTCGCATTTATGATCCGAATTGGATGAAATTTGGAACAGCTCATTTGTTTGGCCCGAACGGACGAACCATATTGAAATTAGAAAAAATCGGTTTAGATTTAGATATAGCTCCCATATATATTTTCGTCCGATTTAATGTAAATGGTCTACCAAAGTCCCTATATATATTTCTATTTGCACGAAATTTGGCACAGCGTACTGAATTAAGTCTATAATAATGTGAGCTAAGTTTCGTAAAAAACCGGTCCGATTTAGATATAGCTCTCATATATATTTTCGTCAGATTTAAGGTAAATGGTGCATCAAAGCCCCTAAATATCTTTCGATTTGCACGAAATTTGGCACAGCATACTGAATTAAGAGTAGAATGATGTGTGCTAACTTTCGTGAAAATCCATTCAGATATAGATATAGCTCCCTTATATATTTTCGTCCGATTTTATGTAGATGGTGCACCCTAAGTCCCGAAGTATTTCTTGATTTGCACGAAATTTCGCATAGCGTACTGAATTGAGCCTAAAATGATGTGTGCTAAGAGACCCAAAGTTGTACCATTGTCACAGAATTTTGTACAATGTACTGAGATTAACATAAAATAATCATTTTTTATACCCTTCTCCACACTATGCTAAAGGGTATTATGTCTGTGTGCATATGTTTGTAACAGGCAAAAGGAATCGAGATAGACCCATGGTTCCTTTTGAGAATATACACATGTCCGTCCATGTTTTTTAGTGAACAAAGTACAGGTCGCATTTATGATCCGATTTGGATGGAATTTGGCACAGCTCATTTATTTGGCCCAGAAAAATGGGAAAATCGGTTCAGATATAGGTATAGCTCCCATATATATTTTCGTCCGATTTAATGTAAATGGTTCACCAGAGTCCTTATATATCACTCGATTTGCACGAAATTTAACATAACGCACTGGATTAAATTTATAATGATGTGTGTAATATTCCTTGAAAATCGGTTCAAATTTAGATATAGCTAGATTGAGTCTAGAATGATGTGTGTAAAATTTCTTCAAAATCAGTTCAGATATAGATATAGCTTCCATATTTGTTTTCATCCGATTTTATGTAAATGGTGCACCAAACTCCACATGTTTGTAATATTGACATGAAATTGTGAACAACGTATAAAATTTAGCATAGAATGACGTAATTGCGTTCTTTAGAAGTTCAGATATAGTCCATATAAATTTCCGACCGAGTTCGCGTTATTGGTATGTGATATTGATAATGTTTATGGATTGAATGACATGTTTATGGATTGATCTAAGTCGGTTCACATTTAGATAAAGGCCATTAATATACCCATAGTGGTGAAGGGTATCATATAGTCGGCCCCGTCCGATTTTACTACTTTCCTTACTGCTTATTAATAAGTCACGTTGAAATCGGTTCAAATTTAGATATAGCTCCCATATATATTTTTGGGTGTCTGATTGAGATTAAATTTTAACGAGTTTGACCTAACGAATAGTGTGTATCAAGTTGCTCTAAATCGATATAAATAAATTTGCTCCTTTGTACGCAAACGAATCTAAACTTGTCCAAATGAACGATTTAGTCCATTTGTTTAAATAACGATACAATCTACAATATTGACGACAGAGCATTTAATTTTTGCACATACATTGCTACTATTCCTAACATATTTGGTTTTGGAAATGGGCATCGGTCCATTTTGGATAGCACCATATATCGATACCCCAATATTCGATATTTTGAATCTTATATTAAACTACATTCTGCATTCATCAATTTTCTACATAGGTCTATGTTCGGACATACCTCCCACATAAAGTGAAATCCGACATTTTGCATGCTTATGAGCGACGAATAAGCCCCTTCAATTGCCACAGCTATCCTTGTAAGGGGTAAATTTCGCACCTTTTGCGACTATATTTCGTTATTATTAATTTTCCATGCTCACTTTTATCCCTAAAACCGCCGTAGAAAACAATTGCGTTTTAGAAACAAGAAATACAAGATGGCAATGGATGTACTTAAACATATCTTCAACTTGAATTGGTAATTCTAAAAATCCGCCTTTCTATTCCGACAAAAATTCATTCATTCATTCAAACTACCTTTCGGCATTTCCAAATATTGGTAAAGTGCAGTAGTTGAGGATTTTAGATGCATGTTCCACCCTACCATGCATTATAAATATCGGTCCATTTTCGTGTGCATTGTGGATTGAATAACATCTGTATAGGTCCACTTTTGGTATTCCTTATTTTATGATCCTGATTATGTTGAAAACTTGTGAAGAATTTGCCATCAAGAAAAGTGTCTACAGTTTAGTATTTCTCTAGTAGTTTCCATAATACCACTGGGAAGCATTGTTTTTATGGGTTCACTTATGTTTAATATCCCCTTTATAAAAATACCACCCATTTTTTAATACATCGGAGGTTTTTGCCACACTTTCCAAACATATTTGCTGTAGTATAGTTCCACGTGGTGGAGCGTAACTAAAGTTCGGCCGGGTAGGCCCTCCCTTCATCACACTGGGTTTTATGTATTTTTGCATATGTAACATGCAAAGGGCAACGAGAAAGACCCATGGTTCCTTTTGAGAATATGAATAGAATTAATTTCTGACTCGATATATGGTGAAAATCAGTTCAGATAGATATAGCTCACACATATATTTTCTTCCGATTTTATGCAAATAGTGCACGAAAGACCCAACGTTTAGACGAAAGTTTTGCTAAAATCGGTTTAGATTTTGGGTAAACTGTGCACCAATCATCCACATTTGTCCGATTGACACTAAATTTTGAACAGCATACATAGGTGAGTATAGACTAATGTGTGTCAAGTTGTGTTGAAATTGGTTCAGATTTAGATATTATTAGGTTAGGTTGAAAAAAGGGGTGGATGATACCACCACATGTCCAACATGAGAAGGACATACACTTAAGCCATATGAGGTCTGTTGTGCGATCTAGGTGTGCGGAGAAAGTACAAATGAAGAATAAGTGAAAGTGTATATTATAAAGAAAAACATTTGGGTTTGATTCCCTATGAATCTAGGAATTCCGTGTTTTTTGCGAACTGCTTCAGTCTTTTCCATTCACACCCCCTCATATCGCTTAGTCCGTGAAAAGTGTCATTTCCCAAAAATTGTCTCCGAAGGCATGTAGTTGCTGGGCGATGGCATAGGAAATGTTCCAGCGTTTCACTGCCTTCCCCACACGCTCTGCACTCGTTACTTCCTTCGCATTCAATCTTGAGTAGATGTGCCTTCAGGCCGATGTGTCCCGTCAGAACACCCGTCAGTCGTCAGTTTGTTTAGCGTTAGGATTTTCCTGTCCCGTCATTATCCCAAAGGGTTTTGTGGGTCTCATGTGCCCATTCCCTCATTTAATGGCGTGTTTTGCTAAAGGGTTTGGCGGTATACACCTCTATTGTGGGTAGTGCAATGACACTCCTGGCTAGTTGATTTGCTATCTCGTTGCCTATGATTCCTTGGTGACCCGGTACCTATATAATTCGTACAGGTCCTTGTGGTGGGAAATCATTAATGGTATTTATACATTCCAGTACAGTTCTGGATTTAACTGTTCTGGAAGATGTTGCCTTTATAGCTTGCTTGCTGTTCGTAATAATATTTACTGTATTTTGTCTTTGGTTTGAAATTAATCAGTTAAGGCACTCTGTTATAGCTTGAACCTCCGTCTGTAAGATCATGCTGTCGAGAGCCATCCGTGTAGCAACAGTTACCAGGCGGCATCTGAACTAGTGTTCCGCTATTTCATTGTTCTCTATCTGGTATTATAGTTTCTCACCGTGTCACTACTCTCGTTTCAGGTATACGGTCTGAATCAAAGATATTGAAGTCGACACCTTGGTTGCCTGTAAAATGTTTTTATGCGGTGTGTTGTGTCCGGTGTCTATCCACTCGTCCATTGCTTTAAGTCTTAAAGCTGCAACCGCCACTTCATATTTTATTTGGATGTCTATTGGATGTATAAATAATATTGTCTTCAAAGCCCTAGTTGGTGTTGTACGCATTGCTCCACATATTCCTAGGTAACACGTTCTTTGAACTTTCTGCAACGTTTTTACGTTACATTTTTTATCCATTGCTGTCCACCAAACAACAGACGCGTATGTTAGAATTGATCTAATAACGCTCTTATATATCCAGTGTATCATCTTTGGATTGAAACGCCATTTCGAGCCTATGGCCAGAAACACCAGCATCTTTGGGCCTTGTAAGCCCTTTGCTGTATGTGGTCTTTCCATTTAAGTTTCTTGTCTAGAATTACTCCCAGATACTTAACTTTATTTGATATGGCTATTGTTTTGTTTTGGAAGATGGGCTCTTCGTACTGACCTATTTTTGTCTTTCTAGTAAAAAGACATATCTCCCTTTTGTCCGGATTTACGTTTAAGACCCTCGGTTTCGCCCAATCGTATGCAATTTTTAGCACCGTTTCGGCTTTCCTGCATAGTAAGTTTGGATTCTTTCCCCTAAGAAGTATTATAACGTCGTCTGCATAACAGACTGGTTCAAATCCTTCGTCGGCTAAGTTCCTTAAGAGTCCGTTTATGGTGGTTACCCACAGGAGCGGTGACAGAATCCCTCCCTGTGGTGTTCCCTGACCTACTTTGTCTCTGGTTGTTATGTCATGTATACTACAGCTTATCCATCTATTTCTTAGCATATAGTTGACCCAGTCTATGATTGCCCGGTCCACTTGGAAGGTATCTAGGGATTAGATAAGCGCATTAGTGCTGACATTGTTGAAGGCTCCTTCAATGTCAATGCATACCGCTAAGGTATACATCTTCTCAGCGAAGGTGCCCTCAATATAATGTACTACCTCATGTAAAGCGGTTTCCACTGATCTCCCTTTTACATACACATGTTGTTTGTATTTCTGCATATCATTGGGTATACTGCTCCTTATCATGGTGTCGATTGTACGTTCCATGGTTTTGAGTAGGAAAGATGTTAGGCTTATTGGCCGATATGATTTTGGTGTGGCGTAATTTGCCTTGCCGGGCTTGGGTATGAAGACTACCCTGGCTTCCTGCCAGGCTTTCGGTGTGTACGTCAACCTTAAGCAAGCATTAAAGAGTGCGGCTAGATGAGGTGATAAAAATACCACCTCCTTTTGTAACAACGCGGGGAAGACGTTATCTGGTCCTGCCGCTTTCAATGATGAGAAGCTTTTTAGGGCGCCTAACACCATTGACTTGTCAATAATTAGTTCCTCTGATCTTTCTTCCCTATTTGTCATGACATCGTCCATTGTCGACGTGTTCGATGGGAAGCGAGTTTCCTAGATTGTTTCTATCCTATTACCCTCGCCGTCTACCATAGTTTCGGGTAGGGTGTGGGTCTTGGATAGAAATTTCATTATTTTTGAAACGTCGTTGACGCTATCTACCTGTTCGCAGAACAGCTTCCAGGAGTTACGTTTAATGGTTCTTGTTAATTTATTGTATTCTTTCTGTTTATCGTGGAAGTTGTCCCAGAATACTGCGGATTTTTTTTCGGCGTGCTCTGTTGTAAAGCCTTCGGACCTCTTTTCCTTTGTTCCGAATCTCCCCTGTCATCCAGGGTTTTTCGAAGGCAGATCTTCTTTCACGAAGAGGAAAACTTTCTTCGAAAGACTTTACAATTACTTCCGTTAATTTGTTGACGTTCCTGTCTATGTCATTCGTGTCTAGGCATTCACAGTTTGGTTGGCCTAAACCCTCCTTGACTAGTCTCCCGAACTTTATCCAGTTAGTTTTGGACTTGTTACGGAAGTGTATGGGTTTCGGCGGATTTTGAACATTATATATTTGTGGTCAGAAAAGGAGTACTCTTCTGAGACCCTCCGCTCCTGTACCTCATCTATTAAGTTTTCTGAACATAATGTTTATCTAATACCTCCTCTCTAATTCTTTTAACAAAGGTAGGTTTATTGTCTATGTTAAGTGTTATTATTCAAATCGTTAGTATTCAAATAATCTAAAAATCTAAATAATCTGCCTCACGCAATATGATGTGAGTTAGCATCACTACCAATTAGTACTTCGAGATTTGGATATAGCTGCCATATATATAATTTGTCCGAATTTAGGTAAATGGTGCACCAAAGATCCAAACTTTCTTCTATTGGCACAAAATTTTACACAGTTTAAAGAAATAGATCTTGTATGCCGTATATTATGTGAAATAGAAATTGTGTAATAGAAAAAATGCAGAACAAGTATACTGCATTTTGTTTAATATTTCCCTATTTTAGACTATCTGAATGAAATGAACCATGAAAAGATACACAATGCGTTATAATTGTTCAGGATTTAAAAAAATATTGGTATGAAGATGTAAATTTATATCGAGCACTTCGTGCTAAGATAAGTACAATATGAGTCATATAGCCGATATCGATATCGTTCATCACTTGAAGTGAATATCAGGTCAATCAACTGACAAGTCATCAAAATGAAACTCCCTTCGTAAATTTGTATCTACAGTACGTGAGATCATGTTTACTTACAACTTATCTCATACTTAACTTTTACTTTCTAACACAACAGCCAAGTAGGTCTTAACAAATATGTTTGTGCGCTTTTTGTAGTAGTTTTTTTTGCTGTTGTTGCTGATTTACTTAACTTTTTTTTTGTTTTGCTGGTATAAAGTGGTGCAAACTTTTGCCGTGATTTGATGATGTGAAAATATTCACATTGCCGGCAGACCTAACGACCAACAGCATCGTAAACTGTAAATGTTACAGTTTTCAGCGTCAGCATCATGTTAATGATGATGAGTTTTTCTGACTGACTTTTTTGCATTACAAAGCTGCTTAAAGTTTCATGCAGAGGCATGCATTCAAAAATCAAGTTGATGATATGTGATGATAGAGATTTTTTCATTGTTATTGTTGATGATGGATTAATGAGAGAAAAGTCCAATCCATTCAATGAGAAAAGTCATTGCGAACTTTGTTCCTTTTTTATATTAAGGAAGTTTTTTGGTTGTGAGGCTTTTATACCCTACTGACTAACTTATAGTGGCGATAGTTGGTAGTGCACTTATCCGCAATTCTGGGATATAGGGAACTTACTCCTTAATATGAATATTCTAAAAAAACCGAAAGTTTTCTTAAATAAATAAAAATATACAAATTAGTACCGCCTCATAACTTCGCATACACCAACACATTATTTGCCATGCGTTTTTTGTTCGGACTATTTCGAAAGTCATGTACACTATACATTCATAACTGAAGATGTTTTTTTAAGTAAAAGTAAGAACAGTAAACACCGCTAAAAAGTAACAGCAACGCCATAAACCGTTATCAAAGTTGTTATCGTACTTCCACTTTATAAACAATGACAACAACGTTGAAGGAGGACACCAAGAAAGTCGTCAATATTTTGGATTGCGATGATGTCAAACATGCAAAAAAGGCACACAGCATGACCGACACACTGTAACAAAAAGAAAAATGTGGGAATATTAATAATTCTTGCGTATAAATTATATATATATATATATGGTCCATATTTTAGCGAAGTCCCCATATATCGAGACCGACCATTTTCGGTAGAATAATTTTAATATCTGAGTCTTTGGTGAGATATGCATGTCATGGTGCACTACTTTAAACATTTTCGTTATTTGGAGGGTTTTTTCGCCGAAGTGACTTTAATTTGGAATTTCGAGATTTTCCCAGTAAATGCTCCTTTTGCCCTCCATTATGGCAGGATTGAATATCCGTCTGTCTGGCATTGTCCAATTGTAAACAAAGTACGGGTCTCACATATGCAAAGTTTTATGAAAATCGATTCAGATTCAGATATGCATATTTTCGTCCGATTTAATGTAAATGGTACACCAAATGCCGTTATGCCAAATTTGTGCAAATCGAAAGGTATATATGGACACCTTTCGATTTTCACGAAATTTGTTATAACGCACTGAATTATGTCTAGAATGATGTGTGCTAAGTTCCCTGAAAAACGGTTCAGATTTAGATATAGCTCCCATATATATTTTCGTCCGATTTAAGGTAAATGGTGTACCAAATTCCCTATATATATCTCGATTTGCACGAAATTTGCCACAGCTTAATGAATTAGGTATAGAAGGATGTGTGTTAAGTTTCTTGAAAATCGGTTCAGATTCAGATATAGCTCCCATATATATTTTCGTCCGATTTAATGTAAATGGTCCACCAAAGTCCCTATATATCTTTCGATTTGCACGAAATTTGGCTCAGCGTAATGATTTAGGCCTAGAATTATGTGTGTTAAGTTTACTGAATATCGCTTCAGATTTAGATATAGCTCCCATATATATTTTGTCTGACTTAATGTAAATGGTTCACCAAAGTCGCTTTATATCATTCAATTTGCACGAAATTTGGCACAGCGTAATGAATTGGGTCTAGAATGATGAGTGTTAAGTTTCGTGAAAATCGGTTCAGATTTAGATAATGCTCCCATATATATTTTCGTCCGATTTAAGGTAAATGGTGTACCAAAGTGCCTTAATATCTTTCGGTTTGCACGAAGTTTGGCACAGCGTAATAAATTAGTTCTAGAATGATGAGTGTTAAGTTTCCAGAAATTGGTTCAGAGTTAGATATAGCTTCTATATTTGACCAAATGAAAAATTTAGTATCGGTTGCAGAATGACAAGTTTATGGGTCCAAATTCATTTTACTGGTCCTTTAAAAATGCGACGTCTGTTAGCATTAATCTGTTGAATATACCCTTACTAGTTTTCCATTGGGTTGCACTAACGTTGGCGGTTTAACACAGACCGGCCTATCGCTGTATATGTTAACAAGGTTTATTTTTCAAATCCCTATGTGCCGCCGGCTAATGACTTGAGAATTTTTTTCCTGCTCCTGACCTTATCGTAAATAGCTGTGGTATGCACGGACGACTTGTAAAGGCTTTCGAATGTGACCCCTAGAACCTTGGGTAATTGTTGTTCGGATTTGTGGACCTATCGACTTAACGGTACATCCCATATTTGTTTTTATGTTAACCTCGCTTAA
This sequence comes from Musca vetustissima, assembly GCF_032173495.1. Lineage (NCBI taxonomy): Eukaryota > Metazoa > Arthropoda > Insecta > Diptera > Muscidae > Musca > Musca vetustissima. The sequence goes on from NW_026883839.1 coordinate 40,174, forward strand.
TTTTTGCTATGTTTATGTTCTTAGCATAGTTTTTACAAATTGGAAAAAATTTTAACAATTGCCCAATCCCCTTCAAACTACTTCACACTATCGTTCCCCTATCCTTCTTGAACCACAGTATAAACACTTATTGTCACTGCCGACGTGCAACAACAGCGATATACGACAAAAAGTTGTTAATGCATCAGGTCAGGACAGTCTTAAGAGTTCTTAGTGTCTCTTGATTCATCTCATAATGCCTTTTTCGGATACTTCAGATCTTAGACTACGGGCAGCATGAATGAATGAATCAAAGAAGATGGGTAAAAGAAATAACGATTTATGTGTGTGAACCATTCCAACGATGGACGGATGCAGTAAAGAACATGCACACAAAAACCTGCAATGCCACAAAAAACATACATACATAAATACATATAAAAACCTAGTGGCAAGAGCATGACATAACTGTCAAAAACAGTTTTTTTTAAATGTTGATTAAGTGTTGATATTAAAGAAAATATATGTGAATTTTACTTTCACCAACTACAGGTTATGGATATTACATCTTTTACTATATTAATTTGTTCTTTTTTTGGAGAAATAATGGAATGATACTTTAATAAACCAGTAAGGAAAGTAGTAATGTCGGACTGGGCCGACTTTATGATACCCTCTACCACTTTGGGTATATGTCTCCTAACAGACTCCGCCTTTTCGAATTAACATTGACATGAAAGTGAACGAACTTGAATATCTGATGTTTCTGGAACCTATGCTAAATTTCATTTCATTCGGGGAAGTTTAGAGTTTTTTGCGTACAATGGGACACATCTATGTAAATCCATTTTATATACATAAATTTAATCTCAATCAGATACCCGTTTGTAATATATATGGAAGATGTGTCATTCATTCTAGTCTCAATTTGATACGTTTCGTGTCAACCGGTTCAACATTTACCTAAACTCCAACGAACATACAAATGGACGCTACATCTAAATCTGAACCGATTTCAACAAAACTATATGTCAATAGTACAAACTTTGGATCCTTAGAGCACACTTTACATAAAATCTAATGAAATTATATATGGGAGATATATCTAAATCTGAACCGATTTTTTAATAATTCTGGACTCAATTCAGTAGCAGAAATCGAAAGATATATAGGGACTTTGGTGCACCATTTAAATTAAATCTGACAAAACTACATACAGTATTTATATCTAAATCGGAACCGTTTTTCACAAAACTTAAAACACATAACTCTAGGCTTCATTCAGTACGCTATGTCAAATTTCGTGCAAATCGAAATATATATAGGGACTTTGGGACACAATTCACATAAAATCGGACAAAAGTATATATGGGAGCTATATCGAAATCTGAACCGATTTTCCAGAAACTTACCACTCATCACTGTAGACTCAATTCACTAATCTATGCTAAATGTCGTGCAAATCGAAGGACATATAGGGACTTTGGTGCACTATCTACCTAAAATCGGACGAAACTATATATGGGAGCCATATCGAAATCGGAACCAATTTCTACGAAATTTAACACACATCGTTATACACTTAATTCTGTACGATATGCAAAATTTCGTGGAAATCGAAGGATAGATAGGGACATTGGAGCACTATTTAACTAAAATCTGACGAAACTATACATGTGAGCTATATCTAAATCTGAACCGATTTTCACAAAACTAAACACACATAATTCTCGGATCAATTCAGTACGCTATGCCAAATTTCGTGCACAGCGAAAGATATATAGGTACTTTGGTGCACCATTTATCTTAAGTCGTACGAAAATATACATGGGAGTTATATCTAAATCTGATCCTATTTTTCCCAGTTTCAATAGGGTTCGTCCTTGGGCCAAATAAATGAGCTGTGTCAAATTTCATCCAATTCGAGTCACCTGCACTTTGTTTAAAACATTTAACATGGACAGACGGACGGACACACATGTCTAGATGGACTCAACTAGTCGAGATATATATATATATATATCGGTATACTTAAATGTGGGTCTAGGACCAATATTTCGCGGCGTTACAAACTTTTGGGGCTGCATAAAGCTTTAATACCCTGACAACATAATTGTGTAGGGTATAAATACTCATTAAAAATCCACGCTTTCTATGAGTCCTTGGAAAATATTTTTTACAAATCCACTTACTTAGGCCAGTCCTTAAAAACTATTCATATAAGGACTGGATTTAAAAAAAATCAAGGATATGAGTCCTTAAAAAATCAATTTTCAAAAAAATATTCTTTAGAAGGACTGGATTTAAAAAAAATTTCAAGGATATGAGTCCTTAAAAAATCAATTTTTAAAAAAATATTCTTTAAAAAGTCCATGCCTTCTATGAGTCCATGAAAAATATTCTTGAAAAAATCCATGCCTTATATGAATCCTTGGAAAATATTATTTAAAATGTCCACGCCTTCTATAAGTCCAAGAAAAAATCCACGCCTTCTATCAGTCCATGAAAAAATCCACGCCTTATATTATGTCCATGAAAAAATCCACGCCTTATATTATGTCCTTGAAAAAATTTATCTAAAAAATCCACGCCTTCTATTAGTCCTTGAAGAATGTCATTCTATTAGTCCTTGAAAAATGTTCTTTAAAAAATCCACGCCTTTTGTTTGATTGGTCCTTGAAAAATATTTTTTAAAAAATCAACGCTTATTGTTTGATAGGTCCTTGAAAGATATTCTTGAAAAAATCTACTCTCTGATGAAAATTACAAAGATCAATTCTTTGCTCGATATTCAAATTTAGTTTGACAGTTTTTTGTAATTCTAAGCCAAGAATCAATTTCAACTTCGGAATAGCAAACAAAAAGATTGCATGCAAATAAAATTTTCTATTTTCAAAATTATTTATATTTGCCAGCCACCAAGTGTTTCTTTCGTTTCGTTCTTTGCGTGCACAACTCAATAAATGCAAAGTGTTGAATGGATGACACATTTTCTTTTGTTCCCTAAGCAATTCAATTGAAAATTGCTAGCAAAGCATTATTTGGGTCTTGCAATACCTCGCTGATGTAAATATCCGACATCGTCGTTAAATACCAAACATGGTATAGAAATTGCAGCACATCCCATTCATACTGACAACAGTCAAACAAACATACCTACCGACCAATCGGCAGTCAGTCAGTCATTCAGTCAGGAGAGAGCGTTCACACTGTCTGCATTGGGAATTGCATGGGAAAACATAATTTGAATGAGAGTTTTAGTTTGGCACTATGATGTCTGTATAGCTGGCAGACTAACTGCCCTGACTGCCTGCCAGCCTGCTTAGTTGCTGGCTGATAAGGATGACGCCGCCGATGATTGGGATGGTGGTGTTGTCGATAATGATGATGCTGGTGTGGATGTTGATGTTAATGCCTTCACCATCATTGATGGAGTTGGCGTCAGTAGTGGCACAATTGAAACTGGAGTCAATTGCTTTGAGAATATGAGACTCGTTGACGCACAAACGGACAGACAGATAGACATATTCACATTCAAACAGCACAAGTGTTGATTATGCACAATATTCACATTTCACATTTGTCAGTTCGTATTTAATAATGCACATCGTTACAGCCCTCGGCAATTGCATTAACGACGACTGCGACGTAGAAAACTTCTGTTTTTCAGTTATTGCTACCATAATTGGAGAAACTTCATGTTTGACTTTGAAAACAAAAGGAAAATCATTATTTGAAAAGTTGGTAATATTCAAATGCATTGTTAGTTTTCTTTTTAGAAATTACCAGGTAAACTTAGTGGAACGTGTATTCTTTGTGTGTTTCCAAAAAAAATTGCCAATTAATGATTTGGTAATGATCTTAATGGAAAAGTAAATGAAAGTGTTTCTATTTTAATCATTTAAATTTTAGAAGAGATTTAAAGTCATTACATTTAATACGATTGAAACGATGTAACATTATTGTAAATTATTTTAGTTATTATAGGAAGACTGATCAAAAATATAACGGTATTCGCAATATTCGATATTTTGGACACGTATTTCAATGAAATTGGTTGCACTTTGGTATATTGCACGGGTTCTGGCTATGAAGACCCTATTGTTTTTGTTAATGATCTTTCAAAATTAGGGCATAAAATGGACCAAAAACTTTATTTTTGTTTGTTCTTGTGGTTGCTCTAGAAGTAACAATTATTTCTTGAACACCTCAAAACACCGAGAATGAGGTCTGGCTATAAAATAAGCATGACAGTCCTGATGAAGATCGGTCAATAATTAGGGGGTCATATGTAACCCGACTAGTGTAAAAAATGATACAATTTGAAGTATATATTCGTAATCATTTATATATGTAATCATCCGGCCTAGCTATGGATCTTTTCACGAAGCTTAGCAACATCATTCTAGACTTAATTCAGTACGCTGTGACAAATTTCGTGCAAATCTAATGATTCTCAGAGACTTTGGTGCACCAATTACATAAAATCGGACGATAATATATGGGAACTATATCTAATTCTCAACCGATTTCCACGAAACTTAGCACAAGTCATTCTAGCCTTAATTCAGTACGCTATGACAAATTTCGTGTAAATCGAATGATTTTCAGAGACTTTGGTGCACCAATTACTTAAAATCTGATGAAAATATGTATGGGAGCTATATATAAATCTGAACCGATTTTCACGAAACTTTGCCACATCATTCTAGACTTAATTCAGTACGCTATGGGAAAATTGGTGCAAATGAAAAGATTTCAAGGGACTTTGGTGCACCAATTACCAAAAATCGGGCGAAACTATATATGAGAGCTATATCTAAATCTGAACAGATTTTCATGAAACTTAACACACATTATTATAGACGCAATTCAGTACGCTATGCCAAATTTCGTGCAAATCGAAAGATATATAGGATCTTTGGTGCACCAATTACCTTAAATCGGATGAAAATATATATGGGAGCAATATCTAAATCTGAACCGATTTTCCTGAAACTTTCCACTCATCATTCTAGACTTAATTTAGTATGCTATGCCAAATTTCGTGCAAATCGAAAGATATATGGGGAATTTTGTACACAATTTACCTTAAATCGGACGAAGATATATATGGGAGCTATATCTAAATCTGAACCGATTTACACGAAATTTTGCAGCCATCATTCTAGACCTTATTCATTACGTTGTGCCAAATTTCGTGCAAATCGAAAGATATATGAGACTTTGGTACAAAATTTACGTTAAATCGGACGAAGATATATATGGAAGCTATATCTAAATCTGAACCGATTTTCCCAATTTCAATAGGGTTCGTCTCTGGGCCATACAAATGAGCTGTGCCAAATTTCATAGAATTCGGATCATAAATGCGACCTGTACTTTGTTAACAATTTAACATGGACAGACGGACGGACGGATATGCATAAATCGACTTAAAAAGTGATTCTATGCATATTCTCAAAAGGAACCATGGGTCTATCTCGATTATTTTTGCCCGTTACAAACATATGCACAAAGACAGTACCCTGTACCACAGTGTAGTGAAGGGTATAAATATAGAAGATCTTCAACGATTGGCTTTATCCTAGGTCATACGATAGCTATACACTCACAGAAAAACGTCCCAAAATTTGAAATCGATTGGGTTATACGTTTTTGAGTTATCGTGATTGCCATTCGCAAAAACAATGTTTGGAGAAAAACGCGTTTAAAGTTTGAGAAGCCCTCATGAAGTTCCGCTTATGTTGAATAACGACGCTTATAATTTTCGATGATGATGAGATGACAATTCGTGGATCAAATGGACCGAAACCCTTATTTATGATTGTCTGGCCGCTCTAGACGCCACAATTATATGCGAATGGTTGTCCTGTCCTTATTAACTATTTTTTCTCCTGGAAAACATGATTTGGAAAAGATTCACAGAGGAGCTGTTGTTCCCTAATCGGGCAAGAGTAGTTGTTAATGATTTGGTAATGATCTTAATGGAAAAGTAAATGAAAGTGTTTCTATTTTAATCATTTAAATTTTAGAAGCGATTTAAAGACATTACTTTTAATAAGATTGAAACGATTTAACATTACTGTGAATTATTTTAGTTATTATAGGAAGACTGATCAAAAATATAACGGTATTCGCAATATTCGATATTTTGGACACGTATTTCAATGAAATTGGTTGCACTTTGGTATATTGCACGGGTTCTGGCTATGAAGACCCTATTGTTTTTGTTAATGATCTTTCAAAATTAGGGCATAAAATGGACCAAAAACTTTATTTTTGTTTGTTCTTGTGGTTGCTCTAGAAGTAACAATTATTTCTTGAACACCTCAAAACACCGAGAATGAGGTCTGGCTATAAAATAAGCATGACAGTCCTGATGAAGATCGGTCAATAATTAGGGGGTCATATGTAACCCGACTAGTGTAAAAAATGATACAATTTGAAGTATATATTCGTAATCATTTATATATGTAATCATCCGGCCTAGCTATGGATCTTTTCACGAAGCTTAGCAACATCATTCTAGACTTAATTCAGTACGCTGTGACAAATTTCGTGCAAATCTAATGATTCTCAGAGACTTTGGTGCACCAATTACATAAAATCGGACGATAATATATGGGAACTATATCTAATTCTCAACCGATTTCCACGAAACTTAGCACAAGTCATTCTAGCCTTAATTCAGTACGCTATGACAAATTTCGTGTAAATCGAATGATTTTCAGAGACTTTGGTGCACCAATTACTTAAAATCTGATGAAAATATGTATGGGAGCTATATATAAATCTGAACCGATTTTCACGAAACTTTGCCACATCATTCTAGACTTAATTCAGTACGCTATGGGAAAATTGGTGCAAATGAAAAGATTTCAAGGGACTTTGGTGCACCAATTACCAAAAATCGGGCGAAACTATATATGAGAGCTATATCTAAATCTGAACAGATTTTCATGAAACTTAACACACATTATTATAGACGCAATTCAGTACGCTATGCCAAATTTCGTGTAAATCGAAAGATATATAGGATCTTTGGTGCACCAATTACTTTAAATCGAATAAAAATATATATGGGAGCTGTATCTAAATCTGAACCGATTGGCACGAAACTTTGCACACATCATTCTAGACTTAATTTAGTATGCTATGCCAAATTTCTTGCAAATCGAAAGATATATGGGGAATTTTGTACACAATTTACCTTAAATCGGACGAAGATATATATGGGAGCTATATCTAAATCTGAACCGATTTACACGAAATTTTGCAGCCATCATTCTAGACCTTATTCATTACGTTGTGCCAAATTTCGTGCAAATCGAAAGATATATGAGACTTTGGTACAAAATTTACGTTAAATCGGACGAAGATATATATGGAAGCTATATCTAAATCTGAACCGATTTTCCCAATTTCAATAGGGTTCGTCTCTGGGCCATACAAATGAGCTGTGCCAAATTTCATAGAATTCGGATCATAAATGCGACCTGTACTTTGTTAACAATTTAACATGGACAGACGGACGGACGGATATGCATAAATCGACTTAAAAAGTGATTCTATGCATATTCTCAAAAGGAACCATGGGTCTATCTCGATTATTTTTGCCCGTTACAAACATATGCACAAAGACAGTACCCTGTACCACAGTGTAGTGAAGGGTATAAATATAGAAGATCTTCAACGATTGGCTTTATCCTAGGTCATACGATAGCTATACACTCACAGAAAAACGTCCCAAAATTTGAAATCGATTGGGTTATACGTTTTTGAGTTATCGTGATTGCCATTCGCAAAAACAATGTTTGGAGAAAAACGCGTTTAAATTTTAAGAAGCCCTCATGAAGTTCCGCTTATGTTGAATAACGACGCTTATAATTTTCGATGATGATGAGATGACAATTCGTGGATCAAATGGACCGAAACCCTTATTTATGATTGTCTGGCCGCTCTAGACGCCACAATTATAAGCGAATGGTTGTCCTGTCCTTATTAACTATTTTTTTCTCCTGGAAAACATGATTTGGAAAAGATTCACAGAGGAGCTGTTGTTCCCTAATCGGGCAAGAGTAGTTGTGTAGGGTATCATACGGTCGGCCCCGTCAGACTATACTCCTCCGCTCACAGGTTTGGATTTACTTTGAGCAGAAAATCTTCCTTACAAGAATGAACAGTTTTGGGAAGATCCTAGAGAACGGTACATAGATTTATGTTTGGACATACCCCTTTTTATATAAGGGTTGTTATTTAAAACGTATGTTTGTCAATTTTTTCGGTGTAGATCCATAGTTTTCAATTTTGGAAGATGAGTTTTGCATCGCTCCCATACAGAGGCCTTGCTTCATTTAGGTTTTCATTATACCAATTATAAACAACCAACTATCGGACAATGTCATCATACGAAGTACCCGAACATTATTTTAAGAAATGTTTAATACACACCACATGCAGGTCCAGGATATAAAAAGTTCAGCCGAACTTTAATACTTTTTACTTGACTACAGATGGACTGGCACTTTATTAACATTAGAAAATCAAACTCATAGCGTGAATCATAAGGAAATCTCAATGCATCAAAATGAAATCGACAAACAGCAATTTTTTTTGGGACGAAACCAAAAATACGGAATTTAAGAAAAAAAAAACCGGAAACACCATCTACATGAGGAGACGAAGAAGGTGTAAGAATCATCCTAGATATAGCTCCCATATAGATTCGTCCGATTTTATTCAAATGGAGCTCCAAATGAGACAAAATTTTGCAAAGATTACTTTTTTAGAGTTTGGTGCAATATTTACATAAAATCTTACAGAACTATATAAATGAGCTATATCTAATTCTTAACTGTACTCTTTGCAAAATTGTGTCTCAATTGGACAAATATTGGCAGTATGGTGCTCGATTTGAATAAAATCGGACGAATCTATATGGGAGCTATATCTAGCATGATTCTTCACCTTCTTCGTCTCCTCATGTTGATGGTTAAATTCGTTTAGCCCCAAAAAGCATTTTATTTGTTTTCTGATTTTTTTCTTAAATTCCGTATTTTTGGTTTCGTCCCAAAAAATTGCTGTTTTTCGATTTCATTTTGACGTATTGAGATTTCCTTATGATTCACGCTATGGGTTTGATTTTCTAACGTTAATAAATGCCAATGTTTATCCGACTGAGAAGAAATTTTGCACAGCGAATGCTGTGTATTAAGGTTTGCTGAAATCGGTTCAGATCTATATCTAAAGGTCTTATATACATTTCCGCCCGATATGTAAATGGTGCAACAAAGAGCCTATGTTTATTCAATTTACTCGAAAATTAGTCGAGGGCATTAAATTGATTTTAGAGTGATGTGTGTTAAAGTTTCAAAAATCACAGCGAATGCAATTGAGTCAAGAATAACGTGTGTTAAGAATTGTTGAAATTGGTTCAGATTTTGATATAGCTCCTATATATATTTTCGTCCAATGTCCTATATATGGATCAATTTCATGTATATGGGCTCCCATATTTTTGTCTTCCATTATTTGGTCCATTTTCTTCCAGCGAGATTACATTGTGGAAAGTGTACTGTGCTTCAGCATACCATTCCACTGTTGCTCAATTAGGTCCCATACAAACTTATATTTATGTTGTATGACTTCGTAATATTCTGTTTGTCGGCCACTTGATTATGTATGAAATACCGAGAACTGGGCATCGATACCGGCATGCTGACCATATAGGTAAAAATTTCACTCATAATGTATATATATTTTTTTTTTTTGTTATTTGAATTTTGCCTTGTAAGAGCAGTGATAATTTGAAAGTAATTTTAAGTGATTACACAGTGTCACATTTTTCAACTTTAAAATTTTGAACCAATCGAGACCCCCAAAATCTTGAAGCTTGTGATGGTGGAAGAAAATCCCTAGCTGGGTTTTGCATTATTAGCTAAGGTTTTTTTTAAATTCATTTTTAAAATATTCGACTGGGGCGGATTTTAGCACAATTTTTGAATAATACGTACTTATTATTGAGTCTATATCTCGTGAACTATTCGAAATATTGCTTTTCTCTCTTAAGCAATATTTTTCCTCTTAATTAGATCTAAAAATGACTACTGAAAAATTACAACTGACTCGGCCAAACAGTATATGACAAGAAGATAGCCAATAGCAAATCAAACAACTTTTCTTAAAACCCCGATTTCATTGGTTGACTCCTTCACATAGTTATAGCCTCACAAATTCATCAAGATGAACCAAAGAAATTCACTCCCAATTGTATGTTTATAGAAATAAAAATTGCTATGCTTTTTTCAATAAATAGGTACAAAATTGAAGTAAAAATTAAACATGGAAAAAGTATGTCGAAATTTTAATTTTTTTGCAGTTGTGCTATTTTCAGTATGATGGTGTTGTTTCATTGATTTTATCTCAAGAGAAAATTTTTAGATCTAATTAAGAGGAAAAATATTGCTTAAGAGAGAAAAGCAATATTTCAAATAGTTCACGAGATATAGACTCAATAATACGTACGTATTATTTGAAAATTGTGCTAATTTTAAAAATTAATTTAAAAAAAAAAACCTTAGCTAATAATGCTAAACCCAGCTAGGGATTTTCTTCCACCATCACAAGCTTCAAGATTTTGGGGGTCTCGATTGGTTCAAAATTTTAGTGCTGCACAGTGTTATTTATACTCTTTCGAGTCGAGCTTGATGATCTAAGTTTTCCAATGAAAAGGAAAGCCAGGAGAAGAATCTACGTACCCACCATTATGCGACGAGTTTCGCCGTTGATTAAGCGGCTCATCAGGCATATTGGGCTATGTGGCTTTACATAGGTCGTACGTTGATAACTTGTATTTATTCCGCCCTGATGCGAAACTTGCATATGCGAATTAAATTCAAATCTGTCAAAGTTCGACATTTTGTCTTCATTCTAGGAACAGTCCTTTTTCATAGCAGATTTTTGTTGTAGCGATGGATAATTATAATCCACACACCTACAATTGCTTCCATGGTATACACATGTTTTTGCGCAACCGTTTTGGAAGTGTGTTGATGGCTCAGAACGTTACATGGTCTGGCAATATTTGTGTTGCTACGAGGACCTAGGTTCGAGCCCTAGCCGTGGTCAGCTGATTTTTGCGAAGACATTTGAGGCTTAAATGACGTTTTTTTATTTTTTTTCGGCTGGTAACTTCAACATAGAGAAAATGTGTGATACTTTAAAACTGAGACCTATGTATATAGAATATGCTCTGCGAAGATGTTTTTAATCGACCAAGAATCCGTAATAGTCATATGCTTTTCGTCTGATCAAATATATGTATACGACGATTATTTGAAGGTCTTGCCAAGGAATGGCAAGTTTATCAGTATCAGTCTGCAATAGTATTCTGTTTGGATAAACGAATGATCGCTATTGCATAGATATTGCGGTAAAACCAATATTCGATATGTTAAGAAATTTTGGAACTTCGCAGATTTGGGCAATGAGACTCACCAGACGTTATAATTGTGTATGAGTGACATTGTTGTTACGATACAAATCTTGCGGATTTTTATAGGATTCACAATATCCTGACCACAACATGTACAATAATTTCCTAGAAATATAACATGTCAAATTACATAGAATTCATTCAGCAAAAACATAAACAAATTGAAGTTTTGTTGTTGTCTTGGAGTGATTAATTTTGTAGGATGTAATATGAAATATATGTATACTCAACTGAACTCAACTTTAATAATTTGATGTTGTCGTTGCAATTGCAGTTGTCTTTTCATTTCTTTTCAGTTGTAATTTAGGTCAGTTATAATTACCGAGAATACAACTAGCGGGCCCGGCAAACGTTGTCTTGCCTAGCAATGTAGTTGATCTATAATTTTCGTCATTTTAGGTTGGTTTTTATACCCTCCACAGATTTTTGTAATATATTGGTATTTGCCCGAACACACAGAAAATAACATTTTCTAAAATTTTATCATTATGGGCTATTTGCTATTTTTGTCTTCTAAAGTTTCGTTGGATATAAGTTGATTAATTGAATTGAATTCGTGGAGAATAAATTTAAATTAAAAACATTTAAATGCACATATAAGTTTGACTTCCGGATTACATTTCCCCAATATATTTATAAGACTTCCATATAACGGTAGCGCAATATTAAATTAGCTTTTTATAGCCACAACGATTTAATATAGAACTTTGAAATTTGCACATTTCTACTACTCATAAGATATTTGGTATTGAAAATGTTAAATTTTCCTTCACTTTTTAGGGTAGCCCCCAATAATCCACAGAATTTCTTCTAATTTAATAATAGGGATACTACTACTAATACTGCCTAACTAAAATGATCAATATTGGCCCAAGAATTCGAATATCCCCCATATAACGGTATACCTAAAATTCGGTATTTGGCTGTAATTTTATATTCGCCCAAGCCTCCAAATATCGCCTATATAATAGTACTCCACATTTTCGATGCTATGGGGGATTTGGGCACGTTTTTAAATATAATCGGCATAATTAATTTGGCATATATCCATTCCCATTGTAGTAGCTGTAATATATCATTCCGGGATGGTAAAACACATTTTTGCGGAAACATTTCTATTTAGGGCCATTTCTATTTAGGACGTTGACCGAATTGGGTTGGCCTAACGTATTCAAAAGGTGCCATAAATATTTCCCGTTTAATTATCGGTATGCCTGTAATTTTTAACATTATTTTTTCAGAGCATGGACAACTTACTACTACATAATGCTGAAACATTGTCCCCACCGATTTAGGGAATCTACAAAGTGCGAAGTTTTGTGTTTATAAGTTCAAAGACATTAACCCACGATTAGGAGAAGATTTGATATTTCTCGTGACATTGCAACAATTTAGGTACTTTGAGGATCAACATGTCCCTATTATTATTATTATTTTCAAGAAAATAATCTAGGGCATGAATCTTAGAATCAGAACTCTATTCCGACTGTCTTTTGATTTTCATCCTTGCATTTGTCCCAAAATTTACGTGGATTTTATAGAAAACCGTGTACATACAATGATCGCGTGTACATTCAATTATATACTTCTCAATTTTTTTTTTTTTTTTGTATTCTCACAAAAAGAAAGTTTCAATACAATGTCAATCCAATTGAAATGGAAAATTTTCAATAATTGAAAATGAAGGCTTATAGAATTGACTTGCTACCAATTCTAGCCCAAAATATCTCAAAAAGCAACTACGACGTGTTGCAATCAAATAGCTTGGTACAAAATTCGTGAAAATGCAAATATGCTTCATAATATATTTTTTTTTTTTTTTGCAAATTTTCCGCGGTTTTCAAGATCAGATAAATCAGATCAGATAAATCCATTCAGCCGTTCTCGAGTTTTAGGAAGACTAACGAACAGCAATTAATTTTTATATAGTAATACAATAGTTTTTTCAAGGCAATGACAATCCAATTGATTGTAGAAAATTAACATATTTTGAGAATTTTCCATAAATGATAATTACTTAATAATTTTATACGCTGCCAATTTTCGCCCAAAATATGTCCAAGAAGAATTACGAAGAGATGAAATCATAAAGGTTCGATATAAAATGCGTGGAAATTCTAATATCTTTCAAAATATATTTTTGAAATATATATTTTCCACTTCAATTAAAGACTACTAACAGAAACTTTAAGTCAAATGGGTACAGCCGTTTCTTTAAAATAATTTTTGCAATATTTTCGCGGATTTTCCTCAAAATGTTCTTTTATTAAAACCTTTCCATTTCAATTATAGACAACTAACAGAAATGTTAAGTCAAATCGGTACAGCCGTTTTTTAAATATTTTTTGCAAGATTTTCGCGGATTTTCCTCAAAATGTTCTTTTATTAAAACCTTTCCATTTCAATTATAGACAACTAAGAGAAATTTTAAGTCAAATCGGTACAGCCGTTTTTTTAAATATTTTTGGCAAGATTTTCGCGTATTTCTTTTTAAATTTTCTTTCATAAAAACCTTTCCACTTCAATTACAGATAACAGAAAGAAATTATGAGTCAAATCGGTCCAGCCGTTCTCAATTGATGCGTTAGTATACATTTTTCTTGCTCCATTTTTATATATATATATATATAAGATTTAATATTTTTATAATTATTAAGAATTCAAGGAACAATTTTAAAGGATATTTAGCATTTACACAATTTACCACTTCACCACTTTAAAGGATATTTAGCATTTACACAATTTACCACTTCACCAACGAGTTACCACAAATCATTCGTTTATGTTAGGTCACG
>NW_026883840.1:0-53045 GCF_032173495.1 Musca vetustissima
TGGAAAACTGGTGTATGGAGGCAACCCCAAAAGCAGGAACAAATCAGTTAACTATTTTAATATAAACAGTAAAAAAGCGTTAAGTTTGCACGGGTCAAACTTTGGATACACTCCACCATAGATATATTGACAGGTTCAGGAAAATATAGGGAACATACCAAAAAGTGGACCTATACCGACATTTCTAAAAACGGATTATGTAAACCATAATACAAATTTTAGACATTTTTAAAGGATAATTAACACGGTGAAAATGTGCCTCATCGAAATATTGGTTCTAGACCCCATGTTTCTTTGGACCAAATCCGTTTCAGAAAATTTTAATTTCATCCGAACTTTGCCCATCTTATTATTTCTTCCAAGCTATATCAAATTCTGGAACTTCCAATGAGGGACTAATATTTTATCTGTCTATCCTCCGCAGGTGAAATGATAACAAAGGTGTCTTAGAACCAAACTCAAAACGCGGAACAAATCAGATAACTATTTTAATATAAACCAGTAAGGAAAGTAGTAAAGTCGGACGGGGCCGACTATATGATAACCTTCACCACTATGGGTATATTAAACAGGACTATTAACATGTAATGGGATGAAATAAAATATGTGATATTTGTCTAAATGCGAATCTACGTTGATCTATCCATAAAGTATGTAAATCGACTTCAAACAAATATAAATAGGTCATCCGTTGGGCTATGTCTGTACTTCTAAAAAACGCATCTACGCAATTCAATGCTCAATTTTGTACGTTGTAAAAAAATTGATGTTAATCTGACTAACATGAAGAGTTTGATGCCCAATTTACTTGAAATCGGGCAAAAATATATATGGAAGCTCTATCCAAATATTAAGCGATTTCAAACAAACTTTTCACAGGTTAGGTTATAATAATTTCAGAACCTTTTGTTCCTATTGGTTCCTTGGTGCGTCAATTACTTAAAATCAATCTATAATAAAAGGGAGCTATATCACAGGTTAGGTTATAATAATTTCAGAACGTTTTGTTCCTATTGGTTCCTTGGTGCGTCAATTACATAAAATCAATCTATAATAAAAGGGAGCTATATCTAAATCTGGACCGATTTTCACGAAACAAGGCAGACATCACTCTAGGCTCAATTCAGTACGTTATGCCAAATTTCGTGCAAATCGAAAGATATATAGCGACTTTGGTGCACCATTTACATGAAATCGGACGAAACTATATATGGGAGCTATATCTAAATCTGGACCGATTTTCTCGAAACTTGGCTGACATCACTCTAGGCTTAATTCAGTACGTTATGCCAAATTTCGTGCAAATCGAAAGATATAAAGGGACTTTGGGGCTTCATTTACATGAAATCGGACGAAACTATATATGGGAGCTATATCTAAATCTGGACCGATTTTCACGAAACTTGGCAGACATCATTCTAGACCTAAATGATTGGGCTGTACCAAATTTCGTGCAAATCGAAAGATATATAGGGACCGTTTACATTAAATCGGTTAAATATATATATGGGAGCCTATATCTAAATCTGAACCAATTTTTCCCAATTTCAATGGGGTTTGTCCTTGGGCTGAATAAGTGACCTATGCCAAATTGCATCCTATTCGGATCATAAATGCGACCTGTAGTTTGATTACAATTTAACATGGACAGACAGACGGACGTACATACATGCATAAATCGACTTAAAAAGTGATTCTATGCATATTCTCAAAAGGAACCATGTGTCTATCTCGTTTCCTTTTGCCTGTTACAAACATATGCACAAATACATAATACCCTGTACCACAGTGTGGTGAAGGGTATAAAAAGGGGGTTATATGCGGACTACCCCAAAAAAGGGGTGCGAATATTGTTCATTTTTGGTAGGGAGATTTGTTACCATATACGTCTACAAAATACCAAATTGCAGCGAATTCGGTTGAAAAACGCGCTCAAGAACCCCAAAATACCGAAAATTGGGTGTACCCTTATATCCGAAAAAATTGACCTATATTTATAATTTTTTGTGGTGAGATTTCAGTGGAAAAATACGATCAAAACCCCCCAAAACACTGAAAATTAGGAGGTACCGTTATATCAAGGCCAGTAGGAAATGTGGACCTATATTATAATTTCTGTTTGCAAAATGCGCTCAAGAACCCCAAAATACCGAAAAATGGGGAGTGCCTTATATGGAATCTATGCCTAAACGTGGACCGATATATTCCATCTGCCTGCAGACAAGAGACAGGCCTATGCAAAATTTCAGCACCCTATCTCAATTTCGTCAGAAGATAGAGTGATTACAACAGACGGACGGACATTGCTAGATCGTCTTAGAATTTTACCCTGATGAAGAATATATATACTTTATAGGGTCGGAAATGAATATTTCGTTGAGTTTCAAACGAAATGACAAATTTAATATACATTCCGTACTATGGTGGAGGGTATAAAAAAATTCTGAAGGAATATAAAAAGCGAGGATTAAATATAAATATATAATGTAAACATCAGGCGTGGATTTATTAAAAATATTTTCTGAGGGACTTTCCACATTTTTTTCTCAACGACTATCCACAGGCGTGGATTTATTAAAAATATTTTCTGAGGGACTTTCCACATTTTTTTCTCAACGACTATCCACAGGCGTGGATTTATTAAAAATATTTTCTGAGGGACTTTCCACATTTTTTTCTCAACGACTATCCACAGGCGTGGATTTATTTAATATATTCTTTTTTATAAATCTCTTTCTATATCATCAAGCGAATAGCATGTCTGATTTTTTCAAACAAAGCGATGATCAAGTTTATTCTTTTATTCCGAACTTACTTGCTGTTTTTTTTTTAATTTTTATTTCCACTACCAACTACCTATACGGAAATTTAATCATTCTCCTCCTCGTCTGGAATATATTTACCATTTCACTCACATATATAAATACATATAAATACCCATACGTAAACAGTGTGTGTGTGTGTGGGTATGTGTTGTGCTCCTGCTGCTGGAAGTTGGGAATTAATGAAATTATAAATTAAATAGACACCAGTGTTGTTGTTGTTGTAGTTGTTGTTGTTGTTGTTATTGCTGCTGGCAGGAAACAGAACGAACGAAGAAAAACCTAGTTCGATAAGTTCTTGGAAATTCTACGATAACTATTAACAAGATGCAGGGTGTAGAAAAAACCCAAACAAACAACTACAACACCAACAACTATTAATGTTTGTTAATGAAAAGTGCATTTTCTCCATTAAATTGGAAACATGCAAGAATGTTTCTGTTCTGCTGCTGGAAAAACTTCTTATGTAATTACAGTTTATTAAATTGTTTTCTTTTCCATTAGAATTAAGTAGAGATTTTTTTGTTTTGAAATTGAATTACACTGATTGAAAACTTATGTTTGTGTTTATTTTTTTCTTTTTTGTATCTTTTCAGATTTCTCGATTCTCTGGACAATTGAAAAAATTAAAATTCTTTGGAAATTTGTATGAAGGGGGAAAACAATGAATTAATCGGATTCATGTTCGTATTATCGTTAGAAAGGAGTTACATGGGATAACAGTTTGTTCTTTGAAATTACGAAAATTAAATATTATTACAAAAGTTGCAAATGCGAAGAGATTGTATTTAATCTCTTAAGATGACGATAATCGCATTTGAAAACGTTTAAACCGGGAAAGGGTGGCAAAAAAAAAATAAAATATAAAATGTTCTCAAATTAATTTTTCTTTTGGAGAAAAATATTTTTTGTGTAGGAATCTGTTGCATAAAATCGGAAAAAATGTCAACAATGACTGTGAAAATCAGAAATATTAGAATAAATTCAATTGTTCATGAATTATTATTATTATTATTTTTTTTTTGAAATAAAAATATTTTTTGTGTAGGAATTTGTGGCATAAAATCAGAAAAGATTGCTAATACTTCTAATGACTGAGAAAATTTACGGTTAAAACCTTCAAAAACATAAAATGCGGCTGAAAATTTATATGGAGGCATTTATATGAAATGCAGCTAAATACCTATACATGCCAAGAATAGGTATACATTTTCAATAGAAAATAATAGCATTGCAGGAACAAAGTTCCAAAGCTCCAAAAAATTCCAATCCGACAAAAGACGGACTTTGACAACCAACCTACCCAATGGTCAAGGGTATAAAAAAGCGATAGTCGTTATATGAAAATATCAGTTTACTAAACAAGGTCATAAAAAACTCTTGGGGCCACACAAACTCACAACATAGTTGTGTAGGGTATGAAAACTCCTCCAGTCAATTTATGTGGACACGTGTGTTATACCGCCATAGCAAAAATCTGACCTTTATTGACAACTAGCATATGCCCGCAACTTCGTTAGCGAATGTAGGAAATATTTAAACGTGTATTAACATCGACCATAAATTAAATTTGAGTACCATTTATTACCAAATTTCATGATTCGAGCCCTAAAGGTTCGCCAAAATCCAAATTTTCCAATTAGCACCCATTATTTCCATAAGTACCCTTTTCAACCATCCAACAAAATTTCATGCATACCCCAACCCCACAATGATTCTAGATTCAAATTTCAGGATTCCAACTCTATTGGTTCACCCACAATTTAAATTGTACCATATTTAGTACATATTAGTACGAATTTCCAAAACTTCCTAAATACCCCAATCCTACACCCTGACAGTGATTCTAAACCAAAGTTTCATGATTTCAACTCCATAGGTTAACTCGCAATTCAAATTGTACCAAATTTTGTACACAGTAGTACCAATTGCAAAACTTCCTACGTAACCCATCCTACATTGATCCTAAATCCAAGTTTCAGGATTCTAACTCTATCGGTTTACCCACAATTTAAATTGTACCAAATTTAGTACACAGTAGTACTTATTTCTAAAACCTCCTTCTTACCCCAAACCTACACTCCCACAGTCATCCTAAATCCTATTTTCAGGACTCCAACTCTATTGGTGCACCGGCTATTCAAAGCGTACCAAATTAAGTTCATAGTTGTACCAATTTCCAAAACTTCCTACATTCCCCAATCCTACAACCCCATAGTGATCCAAAATCCAAGTTTCAAGATTCCAACTTTATCGGTTGACCCACAATTCAAATTGAACCAAATTTAGTACACAATAGCACGAATTTCCAAATCTTCTTACTTAACCCAAACCAACACCCCCACAGTGATCCTAAATCTATGTTTCAGGATTCAAACTCTATCAGTTCACAATTCAAATTGTACCAAATTTAGTACACAGTAGTACGAATTTCCAGAACCTCCTTCTTACCCCAAACCAACACCTCCACAGTGATCCAAAATCCAAATTTCAGGATTTCAACACTGTCGGTTCCACCCACAATTTAAATTGCACAAAATTTAGTACACAATAGTACCAAATTGCAAAAATTCCTACTTATCCCAATCCTACACCTTCACAGTGATCCTAAATAAAAAGTTAATGATTTCAACTCTATCGCTTCACCCACAATTTAAATTGTACAAATTTAGTACACATTAGTACAAATTTCTAAAACTTCCTACATATTTCAATCTTACAATTTAACTGTGATCCTGACTCCAAATTACATGATTCTAGCTCTATTTTTTCACCTAAAATAAAAATGTACCAAATTTAGTATCCATAAGTATTAATTTGTTAAACTGAATCCTGACCCTAATCCTACACCCCTACAATGATCCTAACTCAAACTTCATTGTTTCAGCGCTGTCGGTTCACACAAATCCAAAGTGTACCAATTATAGTACGATTTAGTACTTTTCGTACACATAAGTAAAAATTTCCGACGGTAATTTTCAATTTTAAGAATTCCAGCTCGATTTGTACCTCCAAATTAAATTTGTACCAAATATAGTACCATATAGTACATTTCGTACACATGAGTACACGCTTTTCAAACTCTCCTCATATCGACCCTAATTCTCAACCTTAATTTGCATTCCAAATTTCAAGTTTTTAGCTCAATCCATACACATGCTAGGAAATTGTACCAAATTTAGTACATTTCAGTACTTTTCGGATACTTATAGTTCGATTTTCCATTTCTACATCTATTCTACACTCCATCAGTGACCCTCAATCCAAATTTCAGAGTTCTAGCTCTACTGGTTCGCAAAATACAATTGATACCATATTTAATACTTTTCGTACGGTTCGAGTACGAATTTCCAAAAACCCAGCCTTATCTGTCACCTTTGGACCATGAGTGACCCTCACCCAAAATGTCACGATTCTAGCTTCAGTCGTTTCGTCTGGGCGCTGATGAATCGTTAAATCAGTCAGTCTACTAAATTACAGTCAATTCGGTCGAAAAATACGATCAGAACCCCCAAAGTACCAAAAAATTGTGGGTACCGTTATATGGGGACTACCAGAAAAACTGGACCTATATTTATAATTTTTAGTGGAGTAATTTGGTACCCAATAACAACCCAATGTACAAAATTTCAGAGAATTCAGTTATAAAACGAGCTCAAGAACCCCAAAACACCGAAAATTGGGGGTACCCTTATATGGGGACTATTCGAAAAAATTGACCTATATTTATAATTTTTAGTAGGGAGATTTGCTACCCAAAACGAACTCAAAGTACCAAATTTCAGCGAATTCAGTTATAAAACGCGCTAAATAATCTCGAAATACCGAAAATTGGGGGGTACCCTTATATGGGAGCTATGCCTAAACGTGGACCGATTTTCTCCAATTTCAATAGGACCAATTAAGTGACCTGTGCCAAATTTCATCCAAATCGGATCATAAATGCGACCTGTACTTTGTTAACAAAAATACATGGACGGACAGACGGACGGACATGCATAAATCGACTTAAAAAGTGATTCCATGCATATTCTCAAAAGGGGCCATGGGTCTATCTCGATTATTTTTGCCTGTTACAAACATATGCACAAAGACATAATACCCTGTACCACAGTGTGGTGAATGGTATAAAAACACAAAAAATTAAGTTCGGTCCACTTCATCTCAAATTTTGTATGTGATCAATACCGAAAATTATAGGCGTTGTCCTTGAACATAACTGGAACCTCTTGGAAATTTTTAAAGCGATTAGCGCTAATTGGTTCCAGTTAAAGGTCAGCCACTCCTCTTGAATATACTGTCAACTCCTCGGCTCAATGTCCTTTAAGAGTAAATATATACGCCATAGAGTCCATTTGACCCGCTAAATACTGACCTATCTTTATCAAAACAGGCATGCTTATTCTTTGGATCGATCATCTTCTCTGTGTAAAATTTCGTGATGTTTTGGGCCATAATTGCGACCTCTGCAGCGACCAGAAAAACCGATAAAAATTAAGTATTTGGTCCATTTCATACCCTAAATACACTGTGCTACAAAATAACAAAAAAAAAATTTTCAGGGGTTCTATTGTACCAATTCAGTTTAGTTGGAGTCCCTGGATCACGAAAATACCTTTGGTTTTTCTGGGTCACTTCGAAAATTAATTTTATAACGGTAAATATGGAGAAAAACGTAGTTTCATGGATTTTCCATTTGAAAATTGAATAACTTATTTACTTTATAACGGATTTATACTATTATTTTTTTCTTTCGAAGAGTACAATTTTTCCTTTCAAACAAGAACCCCTGAAAAATTTTCGTGTCGCACAGTGATATTAAACGATCTTTACCAAAAATAATAGGGGTCTTCATTGGCCAGAACTCATTATACATGCAAAATTTCGTGAAGATTGGTCCATAACAGAATAAAATTCTGTCTAATCCTGTCTAAATTTAAGTCACGGAAGTGACTTCAATTTTATATTTTGAAATTTCATTGGTCAGTAAATCTCCTTTTCAAGATTTATTAATATTGGCCCAGGTTTTGGGGTAGCGCCAACGGAGCGGTACCACGCATTACTTGGCATTTTGGGTATGTCGGACACGTTTTTAATTTGATTCTATGATACTTTTGATTCTATGAGGTGTCAAAAAATTAATACCGGTAGCTAACGGTGCCAGCCCATTTTTGGTATTTTGAAAGTAATAACCACAAAGTAACGATAATTTCATATTGCGGGTTTTTGGAGGCTGGCTACATGCAGAAAATTGTCAATTTAGGTCAAACTTTGCACATTGGCCTTATATAATAGAATCGCCATATTTTTGATATTTTGAAGGATTTGGTTCTCAAAGGGTAGAACATATTTATGCGGATAATTTTCTACGAAGGACAATGTTTGTACATATCCTCCACATAAAATGTCCAATTAGGACGGACATTTAAAGGTTTTATAATCTTTTCCCAACAATCTAGATGTAATTAAAAAAAAACAGTAAGGAAAGTAGTAAAGTCGGACGGGGCCGACTATATGATACCCTTCACCACTATGGGTATATTAAACCGGACTATTAACATAAAATTGGATGAAAAAAAAATATGTGATATTTATCTAAATGTGAATCTACCTAGATCTATTCATAAAGTATGTCAATCGACTTCAAACAAATATAAATAGAAAACGAAACTACGTAATTCTATGCTTAATTTTGTACGTTGCTCAAAATTTGATGTCAATCTGACTAACATGAGGAGTTTGATGCCCAATTTACTTGAAATTGGGGGAAAATATATATGGAAGATCTATCCAAATATTAAGCGATTTCAAACAAACCTGTCACAGGTTAGGTTATACTAATTTCAGAACTTTACTATCAGCCTATTGGTTCCTAGGTGCGTCAATTACTTAATATCAATCTATAATAAAAGGGAGCTATATCTAAATCTGGACCGATTTTCACGAAACAAGGCAGACATCACTTTAAGCTCAATTCAGTACGTTATGCCAAATTTCGTGCAAATCGAAAGATATATAGCGACTTTGTTGCACCATTTACCTGAAATCGGACGAAACTATATGTGGGAGCTATAAAAAAATCTGGACCGATTTTCTCGAAACTAGGCAGACATCACTCTAGGCTCAATTTAGTACGTTATGCCAAATTTCGTGCAAATCGAAGGATATATAGGGACTATGGTGCACCATTTACATGAAATCGGACGAAACTATATATAGGAGCTATATCTAAATCTGGACCGATTTTCTCGAAACTGGGCAGACATAATTCTAGGCTCAATCCAGTACGTTTTGCTAAATTTTGTGCAAATCGAAAGCTATATAGGGACTTTGGGGCATCATTTACATGAAATCGGACGAAACTATATATGGGAGCTATATCTAAATCTGGACCGATTTTCTCGAAACTTGGCAGACATCACTCTAGGCTTAATTCAGTACGTTATGCTAAATTTCGTGCAAATCAAGAGATATATAGGGACTTTGGGGCACCATTTACATGAAATCGGACGAAACTATATATGGGAGCTATATCTAAATCTGGACCGATTTTCTCGAAACTTGGCAGACATCACTCTAGGCTTAATTCAGTGCGTAGTGCCAAATTTCGTGCAAATCAAAAGATATATAGGGACTTTGGGGCACCATTTACATGAAATCGGACGAAACTATATATGGGACATATATCTAAATCTGGACCGATTTTCTCGAAACTTGGCAAACATCACTC
Source organism: Musca vetustissima (assembly GCF_032173495.1). NCBI lineage: Eukaryota > Metazoa > Arthropoda > Insecta > Diptera > Muscidae > Musca > Musca vetustissima. Next base: position 9,553 of record NW_026883840.1, read on the forward strand.
TAGGCTTATTTCTGTACGTTATGCCAAATTTCGTGCAAATCGAAAGATATATAGGGACTTTGGGGCACCATTTACATGAAATCGGACGAAACTATATATGGGAGCTATATCTAAATCTGGACCGATTTTCTCGAAACTGGGCAGACATAATTCTAGGCTCAATCCAGTACGTTTTGTCAAATTTCGTGCAAATCAAAAGATATATAGGGACTTTGAGGCATCATTTACATGAAATCGGACGAAACTATATATGGGAGCTATATCTAAATCTGGACCGATTTTCTCGAAACTTGGCAGACATCACTCTAGGCTTAATTCAGTACGTTATGCTAAATTTCGTGCAAATCAAGAGATATATAGGGACTTTGGGGCACCATTTACATGAAATCGGACGAAACTATATATCGGAGCTATATCTAAATCTGGACCCATTTTCACGAATCTTGGCAGACATCATTCTAGAATTAAATGATTAGGCTGTACCAAATTTCGTGCAAATCGAAAGATATATAGGGACCGTTTACATTAAATCGGTTAAATATATATATATGGGAGCTATATCTAAATCTGAACCGATTTTTCCCAATTTCAATAGGGTTCGTCCTTGGGCCGAATAAGTGACCTGTGCCAAATTTCATCCAATTCGGATCATAAATGCGACCTGTACTTTGCTCACAAAATTACATGGACAGACAGACGGACGGACGGACGGACATGCATAAATCGACTTAGAAAGTGATTCTATGCATATTCTCAAAAGAAACCATGGGTCTATCTCGTTTCCTTTTGCCTGTTACAAACATATGCACAAAGACATAATACCCTTTACCACAGTGTGGTGAAGGGTATAAACAGACGTGCCGACATTTTTCGATGTAGTTCCATCTTTTAACATTACCCTCATTAGTAGTTATAATTTGCATTCGCTCCCATACAAGGGCCCCCTCCTAATTTGGTTTTTCATTTTCCTAAATAAACAATCTACTAGCAGATAATATCACCACGTGGTGCAGGGTATAAAATGTTTGGCCGGGCCGGGTCACTTTGGAAGGTTTGTAACACTTTTTTTTAACAGGGCTCGAACCTAGGTCCTCAGAGCAACACAAATGTTGCCAAGACCCCTTAACGTTCTGAGCCATCAACACTTCCGAAACGGTTGCGCAAAAACATGTGTATACCAGGAAGCAAGTGTAAGTGTGTGGATTAATTATCCATCGCTACAACAAAAATCTGCTTTGAAAAGGACTGTTCCTAGAATGAAGACAAAATGTCGAACTTTGACAAATTTGAATTTAATTCGCATATGCAAGTTTCGCATCAGGGCGGAATAAATACAAGTTATCAACGTATGACATTTGTAAAGCCACATAGCCCAATATGCCTGATGAGCCGCTTAACCAACGGCGAAACGCGTCGCAAAACTTAGATCATCAAGCTCGACTCGAAAGAGTATAAATAACCACTTAATAATTGAATTTTGTTTATATCGTTGGGTATAAAATATTCCTACCAGATATTATATCACCACACTGTGGTACAGGGTATTATGTCTTTGTCCATATGTTTGTAACAGACACAAGGAATCGAGATAGACCCAGGGCTCCTTTTGAGAATATGTATAGAATCACTTTCTGTCCGTATGTCCGTCCGTCCATGTATTTTTGTAAACAAAGTACAGGTCGCATTTAGGATCCGATTTGGATGAAATTTGGCACAGTTCACTTATTTGGCCCAAAGACGAACCCTATTGAAATTGGAGAAAATAGATTCAGATTTAGATATAGCTCGCATATAGTTTCGTCCGATTTTTGGTGAATGCTGCAGCAAACTTCCAATATTTATCCGATTGAGACAAAATTTAGTATAGAGTACTGTATTAGGTCGATATTGATGTCTGCGAAGTTTTGTTAGAATCGGCTCAGATTTAGATATAGCACACACATATAGTTTCGTCCGAGTTTATGTGAATGATTCACTAAACTCCCATTATTTGTCCGATTGGGACACAATTCTGCACAGAGTAGTGAATTAGGTCCATACTGATATACAGGGTTGCCCATATTCGACGGACCTATCTGGCAACGCCATAACTTTTGACAGAGATGTCACATCGCTTAATGACATACCGCGTTGGAAGCGTCAGTCCAAGCTGATTTTTACCATGAACCAATACACGTCACGCGAGCGCTCTGAAATAGTTTAAATTTACATTCAACAGAAGAAGTCAATTGTGAAAACTCAACGTGCTTTTAAAACATTAAAACATGTGAGAAGTGCGCCTTCTAAGAACACCATTAAGCGTTTATACGAAAAATTTGCAACTGGTAAGGCTCTTTCTAATCCGAAGAGACCATATAAAAGTCGACCAAGGCAATCAGCCCAGAATATCGCTGCCGTACGAGCCAGTTTTGAGAGGTCCCCAAGAACATCCCAAAAGCATCAGCAGTTGGGCATGGCTCAGCCCACTTTACAACGGATTATTCGCATTGATTTGCATTCGTTCCCGTACAAAATTCAATTGACGCAAAGAATGTTGCTGCGGACAAGCCTCGTCGATTGGAATGGGCCCAAAGAGTCATCGAAATGGCCGAAGGTGACAAGCAATTTTGGAACAAAATTATCATGTCCGATGAAGCCCATTTCACATTGAATGAGACCGTAACTAAGCAAAATTGCCGTTTTTATGCCATTGAAAATCCTCTGGTGATCCAAGAAGTGCCTCTTCATGACGAAAAAGTCACAGTATGGTGCGGCGTTAGTGCGAAAACAGTCATTGGGCCGTTTTTCTTCCAAAATGAAAATGGCCATGTTGTTACCATCAATCAGGAGCGTTATCGCGACATGATGACCAATTTTGTGATGCCAATTATTCGTCGAAAGCGTATGAGACAGTTCTGGTTTCAACAAGACGGCGTTCCACTGCACACAAGTCGCATAACAATCGATTTTCTGAAGAATTTGTTTCCGGGCCGTTTGATGTCGAAAAGTAGTGATTTGGACTGGCCACCGCGTTCGCCCGATTTGACGCCGCATGACTTCTTCTTGTGGGGATATTTGAAGTCAAATGTTTACGTTAAGAAATAGCCGCTATTCCGGCCGAAATGTTGGCAAAAACGATGGAAAATGCAGTAAAAAGGGCACAATACGTCAGAGGCGGCCATTTGAGAGATATCATATTCAAAAATTGATGTAAACAAATCTACTTGGAACAAATTAAATGATTAACATTGCCAACCGCCAAATTTTTATTTTTTTTCTTTGAGTTAAAAAAAAAACATGGGTCCGTCGAATATGGGCAACCCTGTATAGTTTCGACCGATTCGACTCCCAATATTTGTCCGATTGAGACAACATTTTGCACAGAGTACTACATTAGATCCAGATTGATGTCGGCGAAGTTTTGTCAAAATAGGTTCAGATTTTGATGTAGGTCTTATATGGGCAATATTGCCAATTTTTTAATATTCCATTTTCAAAAAATCAGCTTTTTTGTTTTTGTGGCACATCAATGATTTTTGGTACACATATAGAGAAAAATGTTCTGACTCGGAAACCGTTCGCGATCAAATTTTTGGTTGATGCGCGCAAAAGTTATCGAGGTTTTAATTTTGGGTATAAGAAAAAAATCTTAAAATTACGCCGTTTATTATATTGACCAAAAACGTTGATATATATCTTCCTCCGTAAAATAGGAATATGAATATATTATATTAATCGCGATAAAGTTGCACATCTTCGCGAAATATGAGAAAAATAAAAAATATATAACAGATTACATCAATATTTTTATTATATTAATGACATACACACACCTAAAAGTTAATTTAAAAATATCTACATAATCTAAACACCATGATGAATCAAATGATATCAAAATCACACAAGTCCGTGTAGCGGTTTCTAAATCACAGTGACAACAAAACAAGATATTGAGGGAAAATATTTTTTTTTGGTTCGAAAAAATAATGTCATCATATTTATTTTTTTAATTTTATACAAGAAATTTCAGAAAAAAATGTTGGGGTTATTCTGCCATTTTACCCGAATTTCGCCGAAAAATTGACATATATAATAATAGACACTTTTTGTGTATAAGTATACGCCTTGCGGATTATATCAAGACCCTTCCAATTAATCTTAGAATTCTATAAATAGGAATAAATCTTAAAATAAAATAATATTATGAAATGTACATTTTAAATTGCGTGTAAATCGCGTAATTCTCAAAATCATTTGATGCGCATTCGGTTTCCAGGAAGTACTGAAGTTTATCTTCCAATCCATATATATTTTGTGAAATTTCATTTGACGGCTAAGATGTGCCACACGTTACATTGAAGTACACAAAAAATCGTAAAACGCGAATAATTTCCGAAAACTCCATATGCCATTAACGCGCATCCGATTTCGGTGTGCACCCTAAAAATATACATCGATCTATACCGATTTCAATGGGGTCCATTAAGAACCATGGATGTGCCAGCTCACACTATTTTTGAGATAAATTACGTCTAAATCGCGTAATTTTCAAAATCATTTGATGCGCATGCGGTTTCCAGGAAGTACTGAAGTTTATCTTCCAATCCATATATATTTTGCGAAATTTCATTTGACGGCTAAGATGTGCCACACCTTACATTGAAGTACCCAAAAAATCGTAAAACGCGAATAATTTCCGAAAACTTCATATACCATTAACGCGCATCCGATTTCGGTGTGCACCCTAAAAAAATACATCGATCTATACCATTTCAATGTGGTCCATTAAGAATCATGGATGTGCCACCACAATCTATTTTTGAGATAAATTGCGTACATCTCTCTTTCGGCTGAAGTTTTTAAAGTTCTCTTTTCGAAAAAGATCAAAATCTGTATGAGGTCATTTATTGAAGCGGAAATGATCCACAGAAAACGCAAATAAATCCGCGATATTTTCAAAAACATTTTTTGCCAAATTTCGTGTTTTTGGAAGGCCAGTTCCCGCCGTTCTAGTAGATGGATTTTCACGAAGAAGATTTTATATCACCCGAAACGTAAAAAACCCTTTTTGATCGCGGGTACCCATATCATTAAGTTGACAGATCTAAAAATTTGGCCCGAAAAATAGGTTTTTTAGAAATTTGATCGCACAAAATTCGCACCTTCGGATGAGTATTACTCTGAAGCTGTGCATACTACATACACAAAATACATATCAAATTACGCAGATTAGCGACTACAATAATCTTATAATCGATTTTTATAAATTCCTGTTGGCGTATTAATGCTAGAAGTAAAATTAAAAAAAAACACTCAAAATCGAGCTTCAAAATGTCAGCATCATTTAAAGATAGATGCAGTTAAAATTTTGAAAAATGATACATAAGGGGCGTTGTCCCCATTTTGTTGGCTTCTAGTTTTATTTTGACACGAAGACCGTGCAATGAGTGGCTTAGTCACAAATCTATAGGGAACATAAAAAAAACTGGTTCGCCTCAACCTGTTTTTACACATTTTTTACATTAAAGTAGACACAGCTTCCACCAAAATAAAGTTTGGAGGCCAATGTCATGAGCAGTTTGCAACGACAGACCAATTAACCCAAAACTATTCACTTTTTTTCATATACTTAAGTAATTCCCGAGTTATAAAGGGGTGAACCTCCGCTTCAACTATGTTAAAAAATTGGCAATATTGCCCATATATATTTTCGCTCGATTTTATGTAATTGCCAATGGTTACTCAATTAGGTTAATATATTTATATATAGCTCCTACACATAATTTTACTCGATTTCATGCAAATGGTACACCAAAGAATCCAAGTCTGCCCGTTTGACATGCAATTTTTCATTGATTTCAGAATGGTATGTGTATGGGTTTTTTTTTTCAATTTGTTCAAATATCTATCTAGATATTACATTTAATTTCGCCCGATTCCATCTCAATGATCCTCCAAAGATTCTATGTCTGTTCTATATACAGGATATTGTGGATAATAACATCTCTTGTATGAACCCAAAGTGGTGAAGTCAGTCGACCCCGTCCGACTTTTGAACTTTCCTTACTGATCATTGTTTAGAAAATCTTCTTAGGAAACTATCGATATTGACTTAAGTTTCGTAAAAGGTCGCATACAACGTTATTCGAGATTTTGGTCATGTTTTCCAACCGCATTAGCTATTGTGTGGTATTTGAGGTTAGGTGTTAACTTTTCCTACCAAAAATACCAAGTTTCGGTGTAGTCCACATATAATGGTGCCACCCATCTTTGATATTTAGATATTTTGAGAGTTAAAAACCATTCTTTATATAGGGTTACCCACATAATGATAGCACCGAATTGACTCCAATATCAACTCTTCCTACTAAAAAATTATGAGTATCGGTCGATGTTTGGGTATAGGTCTCACATAAAACCCTTTATAGGTAATTTGAATAGCTAGGTACATTTTCCAAAGAAGGTTGATACATATTTGCTATGTGGCAGTAATTTGCATTCCGAGACTTTGTATCGGAACAGTTTCAATATAAATCCGTATTTCGACATATCCCCCACACAATGGTCATGCGTCGTTTTTGGTATGTTCAAGGTCCTAGTCCAATTTTCCAACCTGAGCAATTTACTGTGACTTACCATTGTCCCCATATAAACGTTCCGATCAATTTTAGGTATTTTGAGTTTCAATCTCAATCGTCCCAATCCAATTAAACTCTTTATACCCTTCACCACACTGTGGTACAGGGTATTATGTCTTTGTGCATATGTTTGTAACAGGCAAAAGGAAACGAGATAGACACATGGTTCCTTTTTAGAATATACATAGAATCACTTTTTAAGTCGATTTATGCATGTCCGTCCGTCTGTCTGTCTGTCCATGTTAAATTGTAAATAAAGTACAGGTCGCATTTATGATCCGAATTGGATAAAATTTGGCATAGGTCAATTATTTGGCCCAAGGACGAACCCTATTGAAATTGGGAAAAATCGGTTCAGATTTAGATATAGCTCCCATATATATTTTCGTCCGATTTAACGTAAATGGTGCGCCAAAGTACCTAAATATCTTTCGATCTGCTCGAAATTTGGCACATCGCAATTAATTAGGCCAAGAATGATGTGTGTTAAGTTTCCTGGAAATCGGTCCAGATTTAGATATAGCTCCCATATATATTTTCATCCGATTTAAGGTAATTGGTGCACCAAAGTCTCTATATATCCTTCGATTTGCACGGAATTTGGCATAGCGTACTGAATTGCGTCTATAATAATGTGTGCAAAGTTTCTTGAAAATCGGTTCAGATTTAGATATAGCTCCCATATATATTTTTATCCGATTTTAGGTAATTGGTGTACAAAAAATCTCTGAAAATCATTCGATTTGCACGAAATTTGTCATAGCGTACTGAATTAAGGCTAGAATGACGTGTGCTAAGTTTCGTGGAAATTGGTTCAGATTTAGATATAGCTCCCATATATATTTTCGTCCGATTTTATGTAATTGGTGCACCAAAGTCCCTATATATCTTTCGATTTGCACGAATTTTGGTATAGGGTACTGAATTAAGTCTAGAATGATGTTGCTAAGCTTCGTGAAAAGATGCATATCTAGGCCGATTGACACAACGTACTGATGTAATATAAATTAGTCTCTGGCAAGTTTCCTTGAAATCGGTTCAGATATATTCTACATATGTTAGGATACATATGTAGAATATACCCAAAGTGGTGAAGGGTATCATATAGTCGGCCCAGTCCGACTTTACTACTTTTCTTACTGGTTATATTTACCAGATGATAGAATCGAATTTTGCTTGCAAACAAGCAATAGAATGTCGAAATTGTAGAAAGACTTTTTGTGTTAATAAACTAAACAAAAGTTCTGATTTAATCTAGACTGCCAATTATTTTCTATGACTTCTATTTATACAATATTTTTAATATTTACAGGAATTATATGAACCTTTAATGAACAAATTAAACAAAAGTTACCAAAAATAACATTAAAAAAATTACTTCGTAAAAAAATGCATAGACTCGTCATGGTCAACCAATAGACTCCAACACACTCCAAATAAAATATGACAATAATAACGATTTTTTCATGCACCAACAACAACAACAAATTCACAAAATTTTGTGACTAATTAAAAAGAATTGCCTTGGCATAAAGTTCGAAAGTTCACAAACATTCCCCAAACACCCAGAAAGTAGACGAAGAAAAATACGGAACGGAACTTGATGGTCATTAAAAAAACGAGGAAAGGCCATTACAGCATCAACAGCTCTCTGAGTCATTCACTCACTTTCACGTTTATTGAAAGAGAAGAGTCAGCCCGACTAAAAAAAACACTAATTGACAAACGTCCTTTGCAGCCAGTCAGTCAACCAGTAAACCAACCAACTAACCAGCTGCACCAATAGCCCACGGCGGCATTCTTCTCCTCCTCATCATCATCATCAACATCATCAGAAATTACAACACTAATTACGAAAATTGCCTGTATCAAGGGAAACAACGGAAAAGTGCCAACAATTTTATTTGGACACCCAACCAGCAAACTTGCCATACTGACGCTGCCACGTGCAACACCACGACTACGGTGACATTGACCAACCAACCAAGCAGCCAGCCAAACGCAGTGAAACAAAGAGGATCCGAAAAAGCAGAACAAAAAAAAAAACATTGCCCATGAAATTACTTTCTCTGCTACTTGCCAGCAAACACACACACGGACACGGGCACACACACCACCACCACCATAACCACCACAGCACCAACATGTCCCTTTTAAATAAGTTAAGTAAAAAAATGCGCTGGTTACGATGGTCAACGGTATTCGCCATTCTCTTTTATATGTTCTTCATCGGTGTGATATTGCATTCGACCACCTACAAATTACAGCATTCCTTGAAAAACAATCAACAGCATCGACATGGCCACCACAGTAGCGAGGACAGCCAACAGCAACCTGACCAAATGCCAGAAAACCAACACATTTACCAACACCGACTGTCACAGACACAGTCGCGGCATAATGACGAGGAATTCGCCTCACTCTATGAGGACCTGAAGTCGGCCACACATCAAGCCGGCGGAGGTGGTGGCAGTAGCAATGTGTTAACGGATACCCTGACACGAAGTGCTGTGATGCCAGTGCCAGCCGAGGCAGCATCATTGGCCTCGTCCTCATTATCCACAGCGAGCAAACAGGAAAAGAAAGGTACCTCAGCGTCAGCTGCATCATCATCAGTAGCCTCACCGGAAACGGTAATATTGGTAGCAAGTTCGGCTAATGAGAAGCATATTTTGGAAAAGGCTTTTAAAAGGTAAGTCAAATGTTTTTACTTTTTTTTTTTGTAATAAAAGTTCACATTTTAAGAGTAACTTTATTTCGATGTTCCAACCGTTTCGCATAGTCGTGACTTACATTCTGTTACTGTTTGGTTCTGATGGGCGAGGGGGGTAACTGAGTTAAAAGGTGTTAATTTCTTGGCCAAATTTTATTTACGACCTGTCAACGCAATTTTGCTGATGCCTGCTGAGCTTTGATTTACATTATTTTTCAACTAAAAATTGTTATGCATCAGCTTGTTCTACTTTTATGGTGGATTTACACTGAGAAATGAGTTTGCAATGATTCGAAGTTCACATTTATTGACTCGAAGTCCTTTCAAATTCTACATTCTTGTGAAATTCAAAAATATTGAATTTGAAAGGACTTCGAGTCAATAAATGTGAACTTCGAACCATTGCATAATCATTTCGAATCTATAACTCTAGAAATCGTGTCAATTGCTATTGACTCCGAGTCAATGATAATTGACTCCGATTTAATGATTATTGACTTCGATTCAATTACTATTGACTTCGAAGCAATGCTCACTAAATTGATTCAATGTCTTGACATCAAGTCACTATTGACTATTGACTTCTACTCGATGACTATTGACTTCTAGTCAATGTGTATTGACTTCTACTCGATGCCTATTGACTTCTAGCCAATGACTATTGACTTCTAGTCAAAGACTATTGTTTCTAGTCAATGACAATTCCTATTGACTTCTAGTCAATGACTACTGACTTCTAGTCTATGACTATTGACTTCTAGTCAATGACTATCGACTTCTAGTCAATGACTATCGACTTCTAGTCAATGACTATTGATTTCTAGTCAATGACTATTGATTTCTATTGACTTCTAGTCAATGACTATTGACTTCTAGTCAATGACTATTGACTTCTAGCCAATGACTATTGACTTCTAGTCAATGACTATTGACTTCTAGTCAATGACTATCGACTTCTAGTCAATGACTATCGACTTCTAGTCAATGACTATCGACTTCTAGTCAATGACTATTGACTTCTAGTCTATGACTATTGACTTCTAGTCAATGACTATTGACTTCTAGTCAATGACTATTGACTTCTGGTCAATGATTATTGACTTCTAGTCAATGACTATTGACTTCTAGTCAATGACTATAGACTTCTAGTCAATGACTATAGACTTCTAGTCAATGACTATTGACTTCTATTCAATGACTATTGACTTGTAGTCAATGACTATTGACTTCTAGTCAACGACTATTGACTTCTAGTCAATGACTATTGAAGTCTGGTCAATGACTATTGACTTCTAGTCAATGACTATTGACTTCAAGTCAATGACTATTGACTTCAAGTCAATGACTATTGACTTCTAGTAAATAACTATTGTCATCGAGTCAATTACTATTGACTTCTAGTCAATGACTATTGAGCCAGTAACCATTAACATCGAGTCAATAACTAATAACATTGAGTCAATGACTATTGACATCGAGTCAATGACTATTTTCAATGTTTATTAACGTCGTGTCAATATTTATTGACATCCTGTCCATTTCAATTGATATCGTGTCAATGTCAATTGACATCGTTTCAATGTCAATTGATATCGTGTCAATGTATAATGACATCGTGTCAATATATACTGAGATCTTGTCAATAGCTATAGACATCGTGCCACTCTCCATTAATATCGAGTCAATGTCTATCGGCATCGTGTCAATATATATCGACATCGTGTCAATGTTAATTGACATCGTGCAACGTCAACTGACATCGTTTCAATGTCAATTGACATCGTTTCAATGTCAATTGACATCGTTTCAATGTCAATTGATATCGTTTCAATGTCAATTGATATCGTGTCAATGTATAATGACATCGTGTCAATATATACTGAGATCGTGTCAATAGCTAAGACATCGTGCCACTCTCAATTGACATCGTGTCAATGTCAATTGACATCGTGTCAATGTCAATTGTCATCGTGTCAATGTCAATTGTCATCGTGTCAATGTCAATTGACATAGTGTCAATGTCCACAGACATCGTGTCAATGTCCACAGACATCGTGTCAATGTCTATTGACATCGTGTACATGTCTATTGAATTCGTGTCAATAACTATTGACATCGAGTCAATAACTATTGACATCGAGTCAATAATATTGACATTGAGTCAATCGAGTCAATGACTGTTGAAATCGGGTCAATGACTATTGAAATCAGGCCAATAGCTTTTGACTCCTAGTCAGTACGATTGAGTCCAAGTCAATACTGTCGATATCAATGAATCGAATTTCAATGTCGATATGCCAATACTCATTGACACCCAGTCTATACTCATTGACTCATTGAAGTCATTAATCAATGACTATAAGTCAATTCTCATTGAGTTATAGTTAATAGACTTGATGTCATTGATTGCTGATCTGTCATTAATTTGAATGTAACTCTTCGTGCGATTTATTTTTTTTTAATTTCTCTCAGTGTGTACCGAATTGCGAATCAAGAACACATCACTCATATGACAAGAGTTTCGTGTCATGTCATTCTACTTTTGGTGTAATCAAGTATTCCAATCTGACAGTGGATTCGCAAATTGTGCTCGATGTAATGCTCGACACCAACATCGACACAGTGTTGGTTTTTGGGTGTGCCTACAAGCTCGTTATCAATGGCCCCAGCATCAGATGCAGCAATCAAGCAACACCATTATCATTACCACCATCATCACAACATCGTCGTCGTGGTAGTTGTCGTTTCCCTCCATCATCGTTATCTCTATCAGCAGCATAGCCATCATCAACGTCATTATTCTGCAACACACCATCATTTTTGGATCTCTCTTCTTCTTCGTGATGATGACGATGATGTTATTGTTGCCTTTGTTGTTGTTGATGTGATGTCCACTGTCACTTTGTCATTCAGTCATTGTATTCCATCAATTTGTTAGCAGTGTAGGTTGTCAGAATGCATTTTTTTTTTTGCATTGTTGCCGGCCATAGCAGTAGTAGTGGGTCATTAACAACTGGGCCCCCAAAAGGACTTCTCCTGATATATTGCAATTTATTATATGTTGTATGAGAGTTTTTTTCATGTTTCCTCCTCATCTGCTTTTGTTGTGCATCCAACAACAATGGCGACCGGCCGTGTGTGTGTGAGTTATATTGTCACCATGATGTGTAAAACTACATTGATGAGATACGAGATGTGTTTGTGCGTTTGTGTATGGATGTGTGTTTATGTGTCACACAATTTCGAAAAGTGAAATTGGAATTAATTATTTTTCCGTGTCCATTTACTATAAAATATTTTTTTCGTTTCATGTTTGACCGACATTCAGTGTGTTTCATTCATAATGCATACGTACTCATATGCATGTATGAATGTATGTGTGCCGCAATATAATTCCGCAGATGATACCAAATTGTTATGAATAATTATGATTGTTAAAATGGAGAGTTTAATTTCTATATATAAATATATTTTTTGTTTTACAAGAGAATACGTTTGTTTAAATTATTTGAGGAAGTGATGAAGAGAATTGTGGGAACAATGTTATTATCCTTTTTAATTCATTGGAATTTTTTGTATAGGAAAACATTTTTATCGGTCACTAATCACTAATGAATTTTTTCCAATCAGAAAAAAGTATTCCTTGGCCACTCATTTTTTCGTATTAGAAGGAGTCTCCTTCGGCCATTGAGGATTTTTTTCCTTACGTATATTTTTCTTATTGAAAAATATTTTCTAAAGTTCTTGTAACTCATTTTCGTATAGGAATTTTTTTATCAGTCACTAATCACTAATGAATTTTTTCCAATCAGAAAAAAGTATTCCTTGGCCACTCATTTTTTTCGTATTAGAAGGAGTCTCCTTCGGCCATTGAGGATTTTTTCCTTACGTATTTTTTTCTTATTGGAAAATATTTTCTAAAGTTCTTGTAACTCATTTTCGCATAGGAATTTTTTTCTCCGACACAGAAAATATTTTTCCTATTGGAAAAAAGTTTCCTCCGATCCTCAGTTTCTGCATTTTGTTCCTATTGAAAAAAACCTTCATTAGTCACATAGAATTTTTTTCAGTATAAAACCTCTTCCTCCGTCTCTGAAAAAATTCTTGCTCAGTCACTGAGTCATTTTTTTTATTAAGAACAAATCTTCTTAGTTAATGAAGATTTTATTCCTATTGGAAATATTTTTCCTTAGCGCCTAGGGAATATTTTCTTATAAGAAAATGTCATCATATATAAGAAGTCTATCTTTTTCTTTGAGGAATTAAAGGAAAAAGCCATACACAATGGCTGAGGATTTTTCCCAATAAGAAAAATTTTTCTTGGTCTCTGAAGAATTTTTTTAGGGGAAAAATTTATTCTCTGTCCCTCAGGATTTTTTTTCCTATAAAATCTTCCACAGTCACTAACTATAGGAAGGAGGATTATAATTTTTGCCTATAAGAAAAAAATACTTTTAATTTCCTATTAGAAAACGTCTTCCTCAGACACTGGGAATTTTTTCTATAGGAAAAATTCTTCCTCAGTCAGTGAAGAAATTTTTCCTTTGCGAAAACACATTCCCGAGTCACCGGAAAAATTCTTCCTCTGTCACTGAGAATTTTTTTTCCTATAGGAAAAATTCTTCCTCTGTCACTGAGGATTTTTCCCTATAGGAAAAATACTTCCTCAGTCAGTGAAGAAATTTTTCCTATGCGAAAACATATTCCCGAGTCACCGGAAAAATTGTTCCTCTGTCACTGAGGATTTTTCCCTATAGGAAAAATTCTTCCTCAGTCAGTGAAGAAATATTTCCCATACGAAAACATATTCCTTTTTCCTTATAGGAAAAAGTTTCCTCAGTCACTAAAATAATTTTCTATATGTCTCTCAATTATTGAGATTTTTTTCCTATAGGAAAATATCATTCTTTGGCAATGAGGATTTGTTTTCCTATAGGAAGAATGTTCTTCTTTTCTCACTGAGGATTTTTTCCCCATTTTTACAATATTAATTTTTTCTTATAAGAATGTTTTCCTATAGGAATAAGTCTTTATCAGTCATTGAAGATTTTCTTCCTATAGGAAAAAAATCTTCCTCAGCCACTGGGAATTTTTTTCCTATAGGAACAATTCTTTCCAGTCCCTGAGGACCCTTGTGGTATAGGAAAAAAATCTTCCTCAGCCAATGTATATTTTTTTCCTATAGGAAAAATTCTTTCTCAGTCGCTGAGGACTTTTTTCCTACAGGAAAAATCTCATTCAGTCATTGAAGAATTTGATCCAACAGGAAAAACTCTATTCGGTCATTGAATAATTTTTTCCAATAGAAAAAGTCTTCCTTTGACATTGAGAAATGTTTTCCCATACAAAAAATTCTTCCTCAGTCACTGAGGAATTTTTCCTATAAAAACAAATTTTTCATCAGTCCCTGATGAATGTTTTCTATAGGAAAAAATTTTCCTCAGTCACTGAGGAATTTTTTTCTAAAGGAAAATTTCTTTTTTTATTAGAGGAAAAAGTTTTCTTAAGTCGCTGAAGAGTCTTCCTTAGTTATTTCCTATAGGAAAGAGTCTTACACGACCACAGAGGATTTCATCCCAATAAGAAAAAGGTTACGTCAGTCAGGATCGTTTCCCATTGGAAAAAATCTTTCTATTATACAGCTTATTTTTTTCCTATAGAACAAAAGTCATCTTCAGTCTCCTAAGAATGATTTCCTATAGAAAAAGTCTTCCACAATCTCTAAAAATGTTTTCCTTTAAGAACAAATATCTCTTCATCATTAAAAATGTTGTTCCTATAGGAAAAAATCTTTATCAGTTATGACCTTAATTCCCAGCTAATAAAATATTTAGCAGCTCACTCTGCATCATCACTAAATTAATAATATTCATAATAATTTTATGAAAATCCAATTACAAGAAAAATCTACGCTCGCTTGTAACATTTTGGATTGAAATTGATCTCCCCCTTCGATGGCCTTTCACACCGATATGTTTACATAAACTTCTCACTTAAAATGGCTTTTGAAAAATCACAGAGAGAATATTTAATAAAAATTTAATACGTTTTTGTAGCTTTCATTTAATTTATTATTTAATCGTTTATTATAAAGTCTCTTATCGGATGGATGAATCGACGATGCTGGCAATGTACACACAGCACAACACGACAAACATGTGCAGTTGCAGGTACACCTGTTTGTAGCAACTGCCTAGATTCTCATGGTGATGCACTTGTCCTAGTGCCACACTCTGAGCTCTGGCAAATAATCAGAGTTTATCCAGGCGGGAAGGCAGGCAGCCATGACGAAGCGGCAGCAGCTGCAGCATATGCTGCAGTCAAAGTCATCTGACTGACATCAGAGTAATAATGCCATTGAAAACTGTTTAATCCTATTTTGACAATATACTATAATATGAATATATTTACATGTATGTTTGTTTGTATGTATGAGTATTTAAATATATGAATTTATGTGTAAATAAACCCATACATATAGTTTCGCACATATGTTTATATGTATGTGTGTGTTTGTATTTATAAATATTTGCTCTTAGCTTCATGACGATGAAATATGTGATGAAAATATGAATATATGTGTGTATGTACGTATGTATGGTGCACGTATAAATAAAGAATTGCCTTGTTATGATCACACACACACACAAACACTTACGTATTACGTGTAAACATGTTTTATAACTTGTATATGTTTAAAGAATACAACAACAACAACGACGACGACGACGAAAAAATGTATGTAAACATGTGTAAATATGTATGTGTGTTTTTCCCATTAGGGTCACTACTACTGGATGAAAATATTTTTTAATAACATAAATATGTAAGAAAAACAAAAAATGGAAAATGATATAAAAAACCTGAAATCTCTTTCATATAGAAAATTACTGAAATAATGAAGCTATTATCCGGCTGCATACAATGAAATCGAGTAGAAGAAGAAAAAAAAATCAGCAACTCATAAAGGTTGAACGTTATGATGAAGTTTTTTTTTGTAAAACATGAATTCTTGCTAAACGAAATTGTTGACTGCGGAGAGTCTTCTGTGAAGGTAGAGGGAAGTTAGTTGGTTTTAAAGTGCAGCTAATTAAATTCATGTATACACGCGGATTTATAATTATAATGAGAATATGACTTGATTGGAGAATTGGAATAGTGCAATTAAATATAAAAGCAGCAGATACTGGAACTTTCAATTCCATTATTATTTTCAAACGAAATATCCAACGTATGTGTTCACTTCACCATTAACGTTGTGTACCCGATGGCAAATAAACACAATGATAAATAACTGAAATTTAAAAGAACATGTTTTCCTCGGTTTTAAAGATTTCTTATAAGAAAATGTCTTCTACAAAAAATATTAGTATTTTTCCTATAGAGAAATGTCTTCCTCAGTTCTTAAGATTTTATTCCTATAGGAAAATATATTTTTCATACAATGAGGAATTTTCTCCTATAGAAAAAAGGCTTTCAGTTACTAAGGATTTTTTTATTAGGAAAACCATTTCCTTTTTTGCTGAGGATTTTTCTCAGTCACTAATATGATTTTTTTATGTGTCTATTTCCATATATTTAAGTGAACTCATTGGCGTATTAGTGTTATCACAAATCATACGCCACCTATGACTGTGAAATTTTTGATTGAGTTAAATGAGATCATATAATATAATGTAATGAACAGTCTATATACACTAGCAAAGGGTAGCTATTAATTTCTATAGAAAAAATATTCCGCACTAAATGAGAATTTTTCCTAAAGGAAAACATTTTCCATTTTTCATATAGAGAAAATATTTTGGTTATTAAAGTTTTTTGTCATTAAGAAAAATATTTCTTTATTTGCTGAGGATTTTTCTCAGTCACTGATATGTTTTTTAGGAAAAGTTTTTACTAAGATCGGAATTAACAATATATCGCACAGCGTTTTTTTCCATACATTTAGATTAATTAAAAGTGAACTCAGTGGTGTATGAATGTTCTCACAAATCATACGCCACCTATGACTGTGAAATATTTTGATTGGAGTTAAATGGGATCACATAATGGAAAGTCTATATATCTATATCTACTAAAGGGTAGTGGACATCTATTGCGGATGCAACTTTACACCAATAATCAAACTATCACAGTCAATTCATTCTGTAAAATTAACTTTTTTTGTCGTGCTAAATCATGATCTTTTATAAAAAAAGCTTCTTAACCTTCTTCCTTTAAAATTAAAAATTATCAATTCGGTTTATTTAGATTTTTGAGTCTGCTGCAGGTACAACGGTCCAGGTATGTCCGTTATATGATCATATGTGTTAAGGAGAGTCCTAATATAAAAAATCACAACAAACGTTGAAAAATCCATTTCTTAGTGGATTTATTACAATGTCGAGTAATGGGGTAAATTCCTTCAATGTAATCCACATCAGATATACATTGAACTCTCAATAATGTTAACACTCAACCAGACATTAAAGTATTGAAAAAATCACGGAATTAGCAGAAAATAAGCTGGTAAATAATTAGTTCACATTATCAAGAGTTTGCTGTTTTGGATGTTCACATTATCGAGAGTTCACTGTAATACACTGCCAGAAATTTTTGCTGTTTGCCAATCCTCGAAACATTTTAAAATTTGTTTTTTGATATAGTATTTTGTTTTTGCAAACAGCTCATGTTTCTTGTTTTCACATCTATCGTAGCAAAAAAAAAACGATTTTATTTAATCGGTGTCTTCAGTTTTGGGAAGAGGAAAAAGTCCGGATAACGATTTTGTTTTTGACCAAACTTACGCACAAGCATCTATGTGTGAGCTGAAGCAAAATGCATTATTGTTTTTTACAGAATTCTCTGCAAATTTCGTGACTCAAACGGAGCAGATGTTGAAGGAAAGATTCTGATTTCGATTTTGTGGCAATAATTACCAAATAACTGACCAACCTTCAAATACTTTTTTTCGGTTTTGGCTCTTCATAGCCGCAGCAATTATTCGTCACCAGTTATAACCTTTTTGAGGTAATCTGGATCGTTGTTGATAACGTTCAACAATTTCTTACTACTCTTCTACTTGAAATTGAAGCTGTGGTAGATGTTTGGAAGCTGTGATAGGTGACATCCTTTGGCAATTATAGGGGGCGTATGATTTGTGTCAGCACTCATACGTCACTGTGTCAAATTATTCTCGATGTGTAGGCGAATGCTTTGGTATTGTCTGTGGACAGTTTTGATAACATATTTCATGGAAATTAAAATAAAAACCAGTGAGCAGAGCAGTATAGTCAGACGAGGCCGACCATATGATACCCTACCCAACTACCACGGAACACTAACTTTCTGCGGATCTATAGTTCGTGCTTGGGATATTTGTACCCTGTTGGCCGATTAGAGATCAACAGCTACTCGTTCTTATCCGGGCATATTTTCGGAATATTTTTTCCTGGGGTGAACATTTACCCTATAATGTTTTTCATTTTACACAGAAAGGTCTTGCTTGATTTGACCCGCTGAATACTGACCGATCATAACAATCATTCTAATTAGTTGGCCCGAATCCCTTCCCCATGTGATGTGTTGTGATGTTCGGATTATTGGAAAAAAAACACATAAAAACCAAAAGTTTGGCCTATTTTAACCCCATTTGATCAACTCCGAAAAATATAAGCGTCATAATTGACCATAACCGGAACTTCGTGTAAAATTTTCAATCGATCAGTACATACATCAATATAATTGGTATCAATTTAAAGGTTAACTATTCCTAGTAGTATATGGTATATTCTACCGACTTCTGGTAAATATATACGCCATAGGTTGAACATGTTACAATTTTTTACACAAAAGTCTGGATCCATTTGACCCGCAAAATATTGACCGATTTTCATAAAAACAGTCAAGCTATTCTATGATCAGACCCCTTTCTTAGTGTACAATTTTGTGATGTTCGGATCACAATTGTGACAATTAGAGGCACCAGAAAAACACACAAAAATAAAGTTATTGGTCCATTTCATCCCCTAAATATAATATTAAAGGGTCATTACCATTGGCCAGGATCCGTCCCACATGCAAAATTTCGTGACGACTCCCCATAACTGTGTCTAGTACCGTGTTTACAAATTATAAGGGACAAACGATGAACGGACACAGATATCTACATCAAGTCAGCTGGTCGAGATATGACAATCGGTATGCTTAAAGGTGGGTCTAGGACCACTATTTCGTTACAAACTCTTTGGGCTGCACAAAGCTATAATATCCTGAAAACATAGTTGTATAGGGTATAACAAATAAAAAGGTGTCAGTCGATGTTGCCGACTACCAGTGTATCATTGGATAAAATCGGTTACTCATTCGCTTCAAATGAAATTTAAAAGTTTTTAAAATTTTAAACCATTATTGGGGAGGTATCACAAGGAGCGGGATGATGGTCTATCTTCGGACATGATCTAGGCTTGAAAAATATTAGTTTGTGAAAATTTTGATTCAAACCCGATTGTCTCATTGCTTGGTAATGGATTAAAAAATTTTCAAAATTTTGATACTTGAAGGCACATTCCATTTGGCAGCTGCAGATTCCTTTCTTGGCTTTTATGTAGATCGCTTTCAAAGGATTGAAACCTAACTCATGCTCTTAAAAAAGAATTTTCGGTACTACATACAAGTAGATTGCTCTTCAGGTCATCTAAAAATAAATATTCTTCAAGTGAGATGAAAGGAGCACTTGCTCATAATCAGTCCAGACCTTTGATTCCCTTCTGATCCACTGAATTGACTACATAGTGTTCTATCCTGTCTTCTGCTTGTTCCTTTACACTGCTCTTCTATAATCACTGGCCCTTATAATTTCAATAAATCCACCCGTCGGCTCATCTTTTCAGTCTCTTGTCAGCTCATTATCAGTTCACCTAAATAAACTCCAATCAGCTCTATAAAGATTGTTTTATGGTTATATATAGGGACTACCGTCGTCTAAGGACTCTCACCTTGTCAATAGTCAATAAAAATTGACTATATTATTAATTTGTTATAAACCTCTCAATCCACGCAAGCTTAATATCAGTATGTTTTTTTTTTTCTTCTTCTTACCGCCATAGAATTTAATTAGCCATTTTTCATTAAAAAAATAAAACAAAAATAAATAAAATATATTGCTTTTAACAAAAAAATTGTATCGGACATCTATAACCAGAAGCAATTAAAATCCATCATTTATTATCAAATATATAGTTGTTAACAACTCTACATAAATACATACATATGCAAACAATCCGTTCTTGTTTTTGCTGTTGTTGTTGTCGTTTACAAACGTTTTAACAAGAAGTTTACACTAAATTCAACACAGATTGCCACTTTTTTGTTGCTGTCGTTGCCGTTGTTGTTTTTGCTGTTGTTGCCATTAAAACAACATCAATTAAAGTTTAAACATCGACAATTAAAATCGACCAACCACAGACCAGCAGATTGTTTGGAAATATTCGATTAGGGTCAAAGAAATTTAAAGTGTTCGTTCTCTCTCTCTCTCTATCTCTCTTCATGCTGGCCAATATTAATATTATTATGCACTCAATTTATGGCAACGCTTTAGAAAAGTGCAACAACAAAAACAAATGGCATAGAAAAACTAAATAAATTTTAGTTTTGTTGTTGTTGTTGTTTTTTGTCTTGGCAAATAAAATAAATTCAATTCATAGTTATTCTAAAGAAATTTTTATTTGTATTTTTTGCAACCTTTTGAATAGACTTAGAAATGGAAAAATGTTTAGAAATAGATTTTTTGGTATTTGGAAAAGAAATCCTTTTGGAGATGTTTTGTATTTTCTAAATGCCAACGGAAATGTTTACACAAATATATACATGTGTTCATATGTATGTATGTGATTGGGCATTTGCATATGTAGGAAGGTAGAGTTGTATGAAAATGCTCTAGGTGAAGTTAATTTTCAGAAGATATATTGGTGTTCTATATACAACAAGATTTCTACATATTCTATATGTAAGACCTTTTCCTTATAAATAGAGATCACTTTTTATCCAAAAAAAAACCTTTTCCTCCCTGAAGGTCTCATTTAATCTGATATGAAATTTTGAAACAATTTTGTAACAATTCCTGGTGGCGTATGATTTTGTAACAACACTCATACGCCATTAGAGGTCTGGAACAATTCCGTTGAACCATCTGACATTACCATTAAAAGTTTTGAAATTTTTTAGCAACAAAAAATTCTTAGTATGGCCATGTGACGTGGACTATCACCACAAGAGTGAATCGATGAATTAATATCTTTGTAAGCCATTGAAGCACCATCCGTTAACATCGTTTCCGATGCTCACTCAAATAGGGTCATCTAAAAACGGCCTTTGTGTTACAAAACATTAATGCCGTGCGTACCTTGAGAATCCAAATTACAGCAATTTTTTAGGAGACATACCAAACCGCAAACCGATATATCCATTTCTAAACATCCTTGAAGTACTAAAAATGTCTGAGCAAAATGTGAGAGCTCTATTGTGATTTCATTAGCCGGATAGACAAATAGACGGACATGACTAACTAGATATAGAATTTTATGTTTTCGACGATAATTTCAAGGCGTTGCAAACGGAATGACAAATTTAATATACACTCCACCTTATGGTAGAGGGTATAAAAATATTCCTCTAAATTAGGAGGAATTAAGCGAATGAAGAAGAAGTAAAAACACTTCGGAACAAGTAGGTTGTTCCATTCTAAATGGTACACCACTATTTATTTGCTGCAGTCATGAATGCAATTCAAAGACGCCCTTAAGCTCGTCTACAAAAGCCCATCAGCACTTTCACGAAGGAGACCTTAAATAAGCCCCTCAATTCCTTTATAAACCTTACAGCTTCTGATCGTCGCCAAAACACTTGAGCACGTCTTGAGCACGAAACGTCTTGGCAACCAGCTCTTTTATAAAAAAAAAACTCCCTGGTCCTTCAGATCAATATTTTAGACTCCCGAAACTTCAGCTCGCCTATACAGACTACTTGCTCTTCAGTTCCTCTATAACGACTCCATTCACTATAGGTCTTCTATATAGACGCCCTTACACTTCAGCTCGCCTGTAAAGACTCCCCTTCAGCTTGCCGGCAAAGATACCTTGGCCCTTTTACTCGTCTTCAAAAACTGACTTTCAACTCCTGGCCCTTCAGATCAATTGTAGTGACTCGCGACCTTTCAGGTCGGTTGTAAAAACTCTCAGCACATTAGTTAGTATGTAACGAATCACTGCACTTCCATTCGTCTTTGAAGACGTCCTTACCATAAGTTCTTCGTCTATATAGACTTCATCTCATCTTTAAGACTAGCAGGCCTTTAAGTACAACCCGATTTTCAGCTCGTCTATTAAAACCCCTTGTCCTCCAGCTTGTCTGTAGCAACTCCCAGGCGCTTCGGCTCGTCTACATAGATTCTACGAAGAAAATTAATTTGGTCTTCTGGTGGCGTATGATTGTTAACAACACTCATACGCCACTCTTAACACGTGTTATACTACATATATGATCTTCTTCAACGAAGTACCCCTATTGCTCTCTTATGAAGAAGACACCATTTTCTTCTGTGAAGCAAACCTATTACTTTTCTATGAAGAAGATCTTTTGGTCTTCTATGAAGAAGACATATTGGTCTTCTATAAAGAAGACCTCTTGGTCTTCTATAAATAAGACCTCATGGTCTTCTATTAAGAAGACCTGTTGATCTTCCATGAAGAAGACTTTTTGGCCTTCTTTGAAGAATACCTTTTAGTCTTCTACGATGAGGACCTCATGGTCTTCTATGAAGAAGATCTCTTGGTCTTCTATGAAGAAGATCTCTTGGTCTTCAAAGAAAGAAGACATCTTGATCTTCTATGGAAGAAGACGTCTTGATCTTCTATTAAGAAAACATCTTGGTCTTATATAAAGAAGACCTCTTGGTCTTCTATAAAGAAGACCTGTTGATCTTCCATGAAGAAGACCTGTTGATCTTCTATGAAGAAGATCTCTTGGTCTTCTATGAAGAATACTTATCGGTCTTCTGTGAAGAAGACCTCTTGGCCTCTAATGAAAGAAGACTTTTTTGTCTTCTACGAAGAAACACTATTTTTCGACGAAGAAGACCTATTCGTTTATGAATATCTCTTTGCCTTCTATGAATAATAACTTTAAGTTTTCTATTGAAGAAAACCTCTTGGTCTTTCATAGAAAAAGACATCTTGGTCTTCTTTGAAGAAGGCCTTTATGTCTGCTATGAAGAAGATATGTTGGTCTTCTATGAAGAAGAACTCTTCGTCTTCTGTGAAGAAGATCTCTTGCTCTTGGTCTTCTATGGGAGAGTACCTCTTAGTCTTCTATGGAAGAAGACCTCTTCGTCTTCTATGGAAGAAGGCCTTTTGATATTCCATAAAGATGGCCTTTTGGTATTCCATAAAGAAGACCTCTTGGTCTTCTATGAGGAAGACCCATTGGTCTCCTATGGTCTTCTTTGAAAAATACCTCTTGATTTTCTATGAAGAAGACCTCTTAGTCCTCTGTGGAGAGGTGTTCTATGAAAAAGACCATGAAGAAGACCTCATGGTATTCTGTGAAGAATTCCTCTTGGTCTTCTATGAAGAAGACTTCTTGGTTTTCTATATTAAAGACTTTTTCTGCCAGAAACTCCTTTTGATCTACTCCTCTAAAAAGAGTTATTGCTCCCCTTTTTCCTGAAATGATAAAGGGCCTATTGTCTCACTGCTGTTGTATTCCCCTAAAGGGATCATTCATTTATTCTCATGCATGTACATACATACACATATCTCTTTTCCTTTTGATATACGTGTATGTATGTGTACGTGTGTGTACGCGTGTGTGTTTGAGAATGCAGTTATTTTTGAATATAATTCATTTCATTGTCCATGGATGGATGTGCTTTATGAAAATGTTGTTCACATATGTGTAAGCATGTATGTAAGTTTGTATGCATGTTCACAGACACACACACACATTGTTTTCCCTCCTGAGAAAGATATCCGCCGGGATATGGAAATGAGGACAATCGAATGGATTTTTACGTTGTCAACAACAAATTGTACTGTCATGCAACAAATATTATGTGTGACACAAAATGCTCGACTACAGTTTCCTGGCACAGCACACCTCTCTCGATCACCCTCGTTGAGTCTTTTCATGTTTCATGTGTCGGCAGGCCTCTGCAACCCATATATGTATATACGATTATATATTATTTTACATAAGTATAAAACTCCATGTCTCAATCATTGATTTACGGCATTCAATAAATTGTTGGTCCTTTCGGTTATTTATTTTACATTTCGTATCTAGAATTTAAATTAAATGTAATCGTTGCTCGTTCGTTCGTTTCGGTTTGCAAACAAAAAGGATTTCTTATTCAATACCCGGTCTGTATTCTATAGAGAAATAAAATTTATATGTGAATGAGAGTGAGTGTGTGAGAGTTTGTGTCCCATTCAAATACATTTGTTAGGACATAGAAATAAAATACACCAGCCGACAGACAGAAATGCACAATCCTGGCAAGACTAGGCAACCTATTCATCCTTTCAGCCAACCATTTCGAAAACGTGCACCACCATCACCACCACATTTGATGAATGTGAATGGAGGATAAAAGCTGGATGTTTATCCGTTTGTTCGTTTCGGTTGTTGTTTGTCCAACCATCAAAACCACCCAAAGGGCTAAAGAGATTTTATAGAAAATTCAGTGCTTTTGTCAAAATGAATGTGGATAATAATAGATAGGAAAAAAGTCGATGCAGCAACATGTAGTAGGATTTACACCTGTGTAAATGACAAATAGAAGAGGGAGAAGCGGAGACTGATTGCGGTTGATAGGATTTGGGGGGAAAATAAATGAAAATGTTGTGGCAGAAATATTTGTAACCAACTTTTTTGGCCACCGGCAAAATGTTACCATTAAAAGTGAGATAACATCCCAGAGAGAGATATGCCAGAATGTCGGGGTGTTTTAATTGAAAAGTTAAGAATCTAAATTAAAAATGTTTATTATTCATATAGAATAGAAATATTTGTAGGGAATGTAAATATTATTAATGAACTTTATGGGATTTATTTAAAAGATATAAAAAGATTAAATAAATAAATTTTAAACTTTAATAGACTAATAGAAGAAATCTCGGCATTTTAGAACTTTTCGTCTCTTATGGAGGAGACTTCTTGGTCTTTTATGAAGAAGGGCTCTTGGCATTCAGTGAAGAAATCCTTTTGGTCTTTCTTAAAGAAGACATTTTGGTAGGCAGCGACTTTCTCTACGGAAAGTGGTCCTCTTCATATGGGTGAGCAAGAGATCTTATTTTTGGAATACGAAGAAGTCTGCTTTATATTAGTTTGGGGAAAAAGAAATCCATTATTTTTTTGGCAGATGGCTGTACTTATAGATTTCTCGTAAAGTATCGATCAAACAATTTCAGGTTTATGCTCGTTTTTCTTTTTCCCCAACCTAATATAAGATCCAAAACCAGTGAGCGGAGCAGTATAGTCGGACGGGGCCGACCATACGATACCCTACACAACTACCACGGACATCGAACTTTCTGTGGATGTTTATTCCGAGCCTGGGAAATATTTCGTGATATTTGCACCCTGTTGCCCGATTAGAGGTAAAAAAGCACTTCTTCCTTACACTGATATATCTTCCGAATATTACGAGTATTCAGTACAGCTATTGTCCAGATTCCTTTCACCGTGGGTTGTGTTGTGATGTTCGGCTTTCATTTGTGGTCTATAGATCGACTCGAAAATAACACAAAAAATTAAATTTTCGGTCCACTTCATTCCTAAATTATTATCTGATCATCACTGAAAATTATAGCCGTTGTCCTTGACCACAATTGGAACATCATGGAACATTTCAAAGCGATCAGCGCTATAGTTCCGCTCTCTAGAGTGATAATGGGTTACTAAATAATATACGAATACGGAGATAACTTTAAATATTTAGGAGTAAATCCCACATGCGAGCACATACAACATTATAATTGGTATTAGTTTAAAGGTCAACCACTCCTCTTGGATATAATATTAACCCTTCGGGTCTATGTCCTTCAGGGGTAAATATATACGCTATAGAATACAAATTTTGTCATTTTTCACACAAAAGTCAGGGTCCATTTGACCCACTAAATATTGACCGATGTTTATAAAAACAGGCATGCTTATTCTTTGGCCCGATCCCCTTCTCCATGCAAAATTTCACGATGTTCGGGCCATTATTGCGACCTCTGAAGCGACCAGAAAAACCGACAAAAATTTAGTATTTGGTCCATTTCATCCCCTAAATATTAACCGATCTTCCCCAAAAACAATAGGGGTCTTTATTGGCCAGAACCCATCCTGTATGCAAAAATTCGTGATGATTGGTCCATAACTGTGGCCTGTATCGTGTTCACAAATTATAATGGACAGACGGACGGACACACATGTCTAGATCGACTCAGCTAGTCGAGATATGACGATCGGTATACTTAAAGGTGGGTCTAGGACCAATATTTCGCGGCGTTACAAACTTTTGGGGCTGGACAAAGCTATAATACCCTGACAACAGAATGCCAAATGTCTTATTCATAGAATACCAACAGTTTTCTTTTTAGAAAACCAAAATATTCATCATAGAAGACCAAGTTTTCTGACCAAGAGGTCATCTTTATAGAAAACCAAGACTTCTTCATAGAAATCCAAACTTCTCCGTAAAATAAAAAAATGTCTTCTTTATACAAAAATGACTTCTTTATAACAAACATAGTGGTCTTCTGCATACAACACCAAGAGTTCTTCTTCACAGAATACCAAGAGATTTTATTCGTAGAAGATCAAGAGGTCTCCTTCTTCGAGGTCTTAGTCATAGAAGAGCAACAGTTCTTCTCCATAGAAAAGTGAAAGGTTTTCTACACCAAAGAACAAGGTGTCTTCATAGAAGACCGATGTAAAGACCAAAAGGTTTTCTTAAAGGGGCCTCCTTCGCATAATCGACCCAGATGATCATGAAGTCTTTATTATAGAAGACCAATATGTATTCTTTATACAAGACCAAAAGGAAGACCTTATAAAGGAAAATTGTATTTTACAGCGAAGGATCTTTATAAGTACTCATACCAGGATACAAAACTATTCTACGGCGGGAGACCTCAACAAGGACTGAAACTAGGACACTACAAAATTATTCTGCAAGAGATTAAAAAAACAGTAAGGAAAGTAGTAAAGTCGGACTGGGCCGACTATATGATACCCTTCACCACTTTGGGGAATATATGCCATTACAGATGCCGTCTTTTCGAAGGAACGTAGACATGAAGTTAAACGAACTTAAAATGCGATCTTTATCTATAAGTAAACCGACTAGCATCAACCCCTACACAAGCTCATATATAGGAACTTTGGTGCACCATTTACCTTAAATCGGGAGCTATATCTAAATCTTAACAGATTTTCTCGAAACTTGGCACACGTCATTCTTGACCTAATTCAGTACTTTATGCCAAATTTCGTGCAAATCGAAAGAAATCGGACGAAAATATATATGGGAGCTATATCTAAATCTGTACCGATTTTCTCGAAACTTGCAACACATCATTCTGCACCTAATTTAGTATTCTATGCCAAATTTCATGCAAATCGAATGATATGTGGGGACTTCGATACACCATTTACCTTACATCGGACGAAACTATATATGGGATCTATATCTAAATTTGAACCGATTTTCTCGAAACTTGGCACACATCTGGCACACATCTGGGGGCTACCAGAAAAAGTGGACCTATATTTATAATTTTTTGCGGAGACATTTAGTATCCAATAAGAACCCAATGTACCACAGTTCAGCGAATTCGGTTGAAAAGCACGCTCAAGAACCCCAAAGATCGTATTTTTCCACCAAATTGGCTGTAATCTTGTATTTTGAGTTCTTAATAGGTACCAAATTTTTCCATAGCCCCCATATAATTTTTTTGTATAGCCCCCATATAAGGGTACCCCCAATTTTCGGTATTTGGGTGTTTTTGAGCGCGTTTTTCAACCGAATTCGCTGCAATTTGGTATTTTGTAGTCGTATATGGTAACAAATCTTCCTACTAAAAATGATTAATATTCTCCACTTTTTGGGGTAGTCTCCATATAACCCCCCTTTTTATATCAACACTTATATTAACAGTTATCGGATTTGTTCCGCGTTTTAGGTTTGGTTCTAAGACTCGGTTGTAATCATTTCACCTGAGGAGGATATCGAGATAAAAAACCAGAACGTAAGGCTCTTTAATGAACTATATATAAATTATAACCCGCATTTAGGCCTAGCCCCTGTGTGGGAGGTACCAGTAGGAGTGGACCAATATTCCCCATCTTCGAAAATGACTAAGTTTGGAAGAAATAATAATATTTCGATTAGGCAAATTTTCACCGTGTTATACACTTTGACACCCTCATTAGCCATAAGGCTGAGGGTATAAATTTTCCGAATTTTGTATTATGGTTTACATAATGGGTTTGTAGAATTGTCGGTATTTTCCCTTTATTTTCATTTCGAGTACTTGTCAGTATATCTATGGTGGAGGGTATCCAGTTATGACACTCTCCAACTCAACCTTGGTCAGAGGTTTTTCTCAGATCTGAGGGGATAGACAGCTATCTGAAAGTGTCATTATAAATCACTTTGAAACGTTGTCAATCTGATTTCCCATGGTTCAGGAAAGTACAGAGTTCAGGTCTGAATCGAGGGAAGTGGCCGGTTGGCAGGTTACCGCATTTTTCAGATGGTGTCACTATTGTGGTTTGTGGCTAGGTTTGGCAATCTTCTAGTATCCTTGTGGGTGCATCCTCATCCATCACGCAAAATGTAGACCTATAAATGTATTGAGTCAACACAGTTGGGCTCTGGTATTGAAATCCCCTAGAAGTGGTATTGAAATTCCCCTTTTTAAAAATCATTCCAGTAACCAGTAGGTGGAGAAGTGTAGTCGGTTGGATACCCATACCATTCTCATAGCTTGGATAACCCATCTAACTACACTTTTTTCATATTTCCTATTTGAAAAATATTGATAAACACATTTCATAATTTTCATAAATTTATTTATTTTTA
Organism: Musca vetustissima; assembly: GCF_032173495.1. Taxonomy (NCBI): domain Eukaryota; kingdom Metazoa; phylum Arthropoda; class Insecta; order Diptera; family Muscidae; genus Musca; species Musca vetustissima. Next base: position 38,993 of record NW_026883840.1, read on the forward strand.
TTTTTTAAATATAAACCAATTCAATCCTTCCACTACTGGCTTAATATCCCCATCATTATATACCAGACACAATACAATCGATATTAAACAATTGCAATTAAATGAATACCGAACCATAGATATCTAAAGCTAATCTCAAATAACTACAATGGCACAACAATTAAATTCTAATCAAAATGAATGTTCTACTCGTGTATAGATTTATTTTTGCCGTTATCAGCAAAACTAATTATAGAAAATTACATGGGAAATTACAATGCTACAGACACAACACATGCTCCTGTTCTCATGGCCAATGAATATTTCAATTCGTAATATAAGAACCGTAGGAATTTATCTCTGAGAGGGATAGACAGCAGAAACACATACAATAGCAAATAAAAAATCCTCGAAATGAATTGTAATCCGAATATGAAAATTAATTACTTAATTATACCACCACTACCATCACCACTAATGTAATAAATAACAATAAGGATTTTTATATAAGTGTGTACAATGGGATATGGTATTGAAAACGCTATAAAGAAAATTTCAGATAAAACTGGAAGTGCTTCGAAAATGATTAAAAAAAATACATAAACTTATGAAAGGCCTTGGGGAAAATATTTTTAAAAAATCCACTCTAAATGAGTCCATCAGAATTTTTTTTAAAAAATCACACCAAATGATAGTGCTTTAAATTTGTTAACTGTTAAAAAGGCCACGTTAATATAAAAAATATAAATATTTTTCAAAAATCCGCGTTTATTAAAAGTCTATTAGAACGCATTTTTAAACCAGTAAGGAAAGTAGAAAAGCCGGACTGAGCCGTCCATATGATACCCTTCACCACTTTGGGTATATACAATTTCATGTCAGTGATCTTTATCCAGAAGTGAACCGACTAACATCAATCCATGCCTTTCTGCAACCTATGATAAATTTCATTTCTTTCGGGCAACTTTAGAGTCGTTTGCGTACAATTGGACTAATCGATTTAGAGCAAAACTGATATACAGTATTCGGTATGCCGTTCAGTTCAAAATTTAATCCCAATCAGACACTCTTTAGAAATATATATGAAAGCTATGTCTGCATCTTCAGAACTTTCAACAAAACGCAATAACGTCATTCTAGTCTCAATGTGATACGTTGTGAAAAATATTGAGTCAATCGGACAAACATTAGGACGAAAATATATATGTGAGAGTTACATCTAAATCTAAACCGATTTCAACGAAACTTGCTAAAGAATAATTTATATAAATTTCAGTACGTTTTGCAACATAGTGTGTCGATCGGCAAAACTTTGGTTCTTTATATAAAATCGGAAGAAAATATATATAAGAGCTATATCGAAATCTGAACCGATTTTCACGAACCTTAGCACACATTGTTCTAGACTCAATTTAGTACACTATGCCAGATTTCGTGCAAATCGAATGATATATAGGGACTTTTGTGCACCATTTACATTAAATCGGACGAAACTATATATGGGAGCATATCTAAATCTGAACCGATTTTCTCGAAACTTGGCACAAATCATTCTGGACCTAATTCAGTACTCTGTGCCAAATTTCGTGCCAATCGAGAGATATAAAGGGACTTTGGTGCCCCATTTACCTTAAATCTGACGAAAGTATATATGGGAGCTATATCTAAATCTGAACCGATTTTTCCCAATTTCAATAGGTATCGTCCTTGGGCCAAATAAGTGACTTGTGCCAAATTTCATCCAAATCGGATCATAAATGCGACCTGTACTTTGTTTACAATTTAACATCTACAGACGGACGGACAGACGGACATGCATAAATCGACTCAGAGTGATTCTATGCATATTCTCAAAGGGAACCATGTGTCTATCTCGTTTCCTTTTGCCTGTTACAAACATATGCACAAAGACATAATACCCTGTACCACAGTGTGGTGAAGGGTAGAAAAGTCCTCGAAATGAATTGTAATCCGAATATCAAAATTAATTACATAATTATACAACCACTACCATCACCACTAATGTAATAAATAACAATAAGGATTTTTATATAAGTGTGTACAATGGGATATGGTATTGAAATGGTATTGAAAACGCTATAAAGAACCAGTGAGCGGAGTAGTATAGTCGGACGGGGCCGACTATACGATAACCTACACAACTACCACGGAACTCAAACATTGACATATTTTCCGAATATTACGAGTATTCAGTGCAGCTATTGTCCAGATTCCCTTCACCGTGGGTTGAGTTGTGATTTCGGCTTTCATTTGTGGTCTATAGATCGACTCGAAAATAACACAAAAATTAGGTTTTTGGTCCACTTCATTCAAAAATTATTATCTGATCATCAACGAAAATTATAAGCGTTGTCCTTGACCATAAGTAGAACCTCATGGAACATTTCAAAGCGATCAGCGCTATAGTTCCGCTCTCTAGAGTGATAATGGGTTACTAAATAATATACGAATACAGAGATACCTGTATTTAGGTGTAACTCCCACATCCGAACACATACAACAATAATTGGTATTAATTTAAAGATCAATAACTCCACTTGGATATAATATCAACTTCTCGGGTCTATGTCCTTCAGGGGTAAATATATACCCTATAGAATACAAATTTTGTCATTTTTCACACAAAAGTCATATTGACCTATTTTTATCATAGCAGGCATGCTTATTCTTTGCCTCGATCCCCTTCTCCATGCAAAATTTCATGATGTTCGGTCCATTATTACGGCCTCTGGAGCGACCAGAAAAACCGACAAAAATTTAGTATTTGGTCAATTTCACCCTCTAAATATTAACTGATCTTTCCCAAAAACAATAGGGGTCTTCATTGACCAGAACCCATCCTACATGCGAAATTTCGTGAAGATCGATTCATACCTGTGGCCTGTATCGTGTTTATAAATTATAATGGACAGACGGACGGACAGACGGACACACATGTCTAGATCGACTCAGGTAGTCGAGATATGACGATCGGTATACTTAAAGGTGGGTCTAGGACCAATATTTCGCGGCGTTACAAACTTATGGGGTTGCACAAAGCTATAATACCCTGACAACATAGTTGTGTAGGGTATACAAATTGGGATAAAACTGGAAGTGCTTCGAAATTAATTTAAAAAAAATCCATAAACTTATGAAAGGCTTTGGGAAAATATTTTTAAAAAATCCATGTTTGATGATAGGTCTTGGGAAAATATTTTTAAAAAATATTTTTTAATCCACACTTTTAATGGGCCTTAGAAAATATTATTTAAATCCACACTTCTTTATAGGCTTAGTAAATAGTTTTTTTAATTCCACGCTTATTTGTAAGCACTCAGAAAAAATTTTTTTTAAAATCCATGCTGATTGATAGGCCCTCAGAAAATGTTTTTTTAAGATCCACGCTTTTTGATAGTCCCTCAGAAAATTTACTTAGCTTGTGACAGAAATTTTGTTCCATAAGCCAAGCTTAAAAAAAGATTTCCAAGCGCGTCGGTCTTTTGCGCATTTTTTCCAGTTTGAAAGATCATATTCGGAAATGTTGTCTTTCAATTGATCTTTCCATCTTATTCGTGACATTCCCCTTCTGCGTGAACTATCAGCTGGTTCGCTTTTATATGCCTTTTGGACTGGGGTATCTTCATCCGTTCTCACAACATGTCCTAGCCAACGTAGCCGCTGCAGCTCAATACGTCTAACAATGCCGATGTCCAAGAATAACTGGTACAGCTCATGGTTCATTCGACGGCGATATTCACCTTCAATGCAGATCGGCACATAGATCTTTCGGAGAAATGTTCTCTCAAACATTCCAAGAGCTGCATCATCTGCTTGCATAAGTGCCCATGCTTCAGATCCATATAACAGCACGGGTAGTATCAGCGTCTTGTAGAGTGTGAGTTTGGACTGGCGGGAGGTGGTCTTGCTTTTGAGTTGTTTGCTCAGACCATAGGAGCATCGGTTGACCATCACTATCCTTCTCCGAATTTCAAAACTGTTGTCATTCGTTTTATTTATGGCGCTACCAAGGTATATAAAATCCTTGACTACCTCGAAGCTCGACATCTTGCGCGTTGATACCATCAGCTTGGTCTTCTCGCTGTTTACTGCCAGACCCACTTTGGCAGACTTCTTCTCAATTTCTTCAAAGGTGGCTGTTACCGCTCTCAATATTCGACCCATTATGTCGATGTATCAGGCGTAGGCGAGCAACAGGTGTCATTTCTGTTCACATTTGCCACTCGTATGACCTTTTCCAGCAGGATGTTAAAAAGGTCACACGACAAACTATCACCTTGTCTGAATCCTCGTTCGGTATTAGAGGGCTCCAAGAGGTCCTTTCCGACTTTAACTGCTGATCTTGTGCCAGTTAAAGTTATCCTACATAGCCGAATTAGTTTTGCAGGAATGCCAAACGCAGACATGACTTTAAAAACCTCTGAACGGATATGACTGTCGAATGCGGCTTTAAAGTCGACGAATAGGTGGAATGTGCCGTGGCGATTTTCCAGGTCTGAAGCCGGTCCAATAATGCCATTGACCATTAGCTTCAGTCGTTCACACAGTACGCTGGATAGCACTTTATATGCGATTTCCTGGATTTGGCGCAGAGTAAAAATCTGGTCAGTGGCGATTTTCCAGGTCTGAAGCCGGCCCAATAATGCTATTGACCATTGGCTTCAGTCGTTCACACAGCACGCTGGATAGCACTTTATATGCGATGGGAAGGAGTCTTATTCCTCTACAGTTGGCATATATCGTCTTGTCTCCTTTTTATACCCATCACCACACTGTGGTACAGGGTATTATGTCTTTGTGCATATGTTTGTAACAGGCAAAAGGAATCGAGATAGACCGATAGTTCCTTTTGAGAATATGCATAGAATCACTTTCTGAGTCGATATATGCATGTCCGTCCGTCCATGTATTTTTGTGAACAAAGTACAGGTCGCATTTATGATCCGATTTGGATGAAATTTGGCACAGTTCACTTATTTGGCCCAAGGACGAACCCTATTGAAATTGGGAAAAATCGGTTCAGATTTAGATATAGCTCCCATATATATTTTCGTCCGATTTAAGGTTAATGGTGCACCAAAGTCCCTATATATCATAACATACTGAATTGAGCCTAGAGTGATGTCTGCCAAGTTTCGTGAAAATCGGTCCAGATTTAGATATAGCTCCCATATATAGTTTCGTCCGATTTTATGTAAATGGTGCACCAAAGTCCCTATATATCATTCGATTTGCACGAAACTTGGCATAACGTACTGAATTGAGCCTAGAATTATGTCTGCCAAGTTTCGTGAAAATCAGTCCAGATTTGGATATAGCTCCCATATATAGTTTCGTCCGATTTTATGTAAATGGTGCACCAAAGTTCCTATATATCTTTCGATTTGCACAAAATTTGGCATAACGTACTGAATTCAGCCTAGAGTGATGCCTGCCAAGTTTCGTGAAAATCGGTCCAGATTTAGATATAGCTCCCATATATAGTTTCGTCCGATTTTATGTAAATGGTGCACCAAAGTCCCTATATATCTTTCGATTTGCACGAAACTTGGCATAACGTACTGAATTGAGCCTAGAGTGCTTTATACCAAGTTTCGTAAAAATCGGCCCAGATTTAGATATAGCTTCCATATATAGTTTCGTCCGATTTTATGTTAAAGATTCACCAAAGTCCCTATAAATCTTTTGATTTGCACGAAATTTGGTATAGCATACAGGATTGAGCCTGGAATGATGTGTGCTGAGTTTCGTGAAAATCGGTTCAGATTAAGATATATATACATATATATTTCCGTCAGATTTAATGTAAATAATGTACCAAAGTTCTAATATTGCATAGATCGATTGATTTTAAGTAATTGGCGAACCAAGGAACCAATATATGGTTGATAGGAACAAAACGTACTGAAATTAGTATAACCCAACCTGTGACAAGTTTCGTTGAAATCGGTTCAAATTTGGATATAGATTCCACATATATTTTCGTCCGATTTTAAGTAATCGATGTAAATGGTGATTGTCAAATTGACATGAAATTTTGCACAACGTACAAAATTGAGCATAGAATAACGTAGTTGGGTTTTCTAGAAGTACAGACATAGTCCAACGGCCCAACATTTGTCCCATTGTAACAAACAAATGACATGCTTATGGATTGATCTAAGTTGATTCACATTTAGATAAATATCACATATTTTAGTTCATCCAATTTCATGTTAATTGTTCTGTTTAATATACCCATAGTGGTAAAGGGTATCATATAGTCGGGCCCCGTCCGACTTTACTACTTTCCTTACTGGTTTGTGTATGGGACACAGGATGCTGAGGTTCCAATCATTGGGCATGCATTCCCCTAGCCAAATTGTACTAATCAGCTGGTGCATAATCAGCTGGTGCATGCTCCTTACCAGCATCTGACCACCAGTCTTGAATAGTTCGGCTTGTAACCCATCGACACCTGCTGCTTTATTATTCTTCAGCCGATTGATTGCTATTCTTACCTCATCTTGACTATTTTGTAAACACTCTATACCGTCATCTATTATTGGTTCTGGGGTATCCACTTCACTGCTACTATTTGATACCAGAATTTTTTCAAAATGCTCCTTCCAGATCCTCAGCACACTGTCTGTATCTGTCACCAGGTTTCCTTCTTTATCTCTACAGGAGGATGTGCCTGCACTAAAGCCTTCGGTTTGATGTTTTACTCGTTGGTAAAATTTCGGGACTTCATTCTGACTCCGGTGCATCTCGCTTTGCTCACGCTCACGTTTTTCTTGTTCTTTCTTATTTTTTTCTGAAAATACGTTTCTCCTCTCTCCTTTTTCTCCCGATAATTCTCCATCACATTACGTGTTGCTACTGTCTACAGGTTATACGCTGAGTTTTTCATATCATTAGCATTACGATACTCCTGATGGTGGTCTTTGGTACCCAAGTGTTGCTTTTGCTACAGTTTGTAGGGAGTGGGCAATTCTCTGCCATTGTGCTTCTATATCATTATCGGGTCAAGGGGTGCTTTCGTCAAGCTGTTGGGTAAGTTGAGCAGAGCGGGCTTCTGATATCTGTTGTGTTTGCAGCACTTCGACGTCGAGTTTCCGTGTTACATTAGATCGCACCTTTGCTGCTATATTAAGACGGGTGCGAACCTTGGCTGTCATGTAAAAGAAATTCGTTTTTATACGGATTATATAAATTCGCCCATCTACTGGGGTGAATCTAGATACGAGATATTTTATTCTCCTGTTAAGAGGGCGGGGCGTAATCATCTGATTTACTTGCGCCAGTCCCGATGGAAAGGACTATTCAAGCTACTCCTTTAGAAAATATTTTAAAAAAATTGGATGTCCACGCTTAAAAAATCCTCAAACTTTTTGTCCATCCTTAAAGTCACATTGAATAAATAAAACAAATGCAATTAAAAACGTTGTCAAAATTATCCTCTACAACTACTAACTACCATTCTCATACAAAAACAACACCACCAACAACAACAACAAAGAACCTCCAAAAAGAATTAAAACTGTAAACACAAAATAAAAACCTCCATTTCATTAGCACCCATTGTTCCAAAATGAATAGAGTTTTATTGTTTTTGTCTTTCATTCTTTTTTTTTTTTTGGTTCTCATTTCCCATTTGTCGTTGTCCTCTATCTCTATTGAATATCGTTGTTCCTCTCTCTTTCGCTCTGTGTTAATATTTAATGAATTTTCGCTTGGTACTTGCCAAGCGAACATTAAATACACTTTATTTATGTATTTAACCGAGGCATTTATAGAGCAAATGACATTAAGTGCAAATTGGTTAAATTTCGAATGAAAACCGCACTACACCGCACCGCGCTGCGCTGCGCCCCACGGTCAACAATAAAAATGCCAATAAATATACACAACGTCGACGATAGGATGGAATATGGCCGGCATAGACTGATACGGCCAATTGTTAAAAACCACCGCCAACAACATTATTGTTCAAGGCCCCAAATGGAGTGAACCCACACACGCACACATTATATTCTATAGATACTAGCTGCTGACACGGTTCGTAGAGAGGATGCAACAAAAATTAAAATGATGTTGTATTTGTCCCGAACACACACACATAGCCACTTAGGAAGTGATGCCATTTGAACATTTTTCTACCAGAAAAGATTTAAAAACCCGACGCCTGATCATAGTCCTTGAGAAAATATATTACAAAACCAGCGAGCGGAGCAGTATAGTCGGACGGGGTCGACCATATGATACCCTACACAACTTCCACGAAAATCTAACTTTGTGAGGTTCTACATTCTGATCTTGGGCAATATTTGCACTCTCTTGACCTTCACCGTGGGCTGTGTTGTTATGTTCGGCTGTCAATTGTGGCTTATAGATCGGATAAAAAAAACACAAAAAAAATTTAACCTATCAGCGCTATATTTTCGCCCTCTAGGGTGGTAATGGGTTACTAAATAATATTTAAATATGTAAGAACCTGTAAATATTTAGGTGTAACTCCCACATCCGAGTACATACGACAATGTAATTTGAAGGCCAACCACTCCTCTTGGATATATTGTCAACTTCTTGGGTCCATGACTAATGACCGATCTTTATCACAACAGGCATGCTTATACTATGGGCATGCCTGTTGTGATAACGACACAACAGGCATGCCATAATTGCGGCCTCTGGATCGACCAGAAAAAGCGAATAAAAATTAAGTACAGGGCTGCCCACATTCGACGGACCCATCTGGCAACGCCATAACTTTTGACAGAGATGTCACATCGCTTCATGACATACCGCGTTTGAAGCGTCAGTCCAAGTAGATTTTTGCCATGAACCAATACACGTCACGCGAGCGCTCTGAAATACTTGAAATTTACATTCTAAGAACACCATTAAGCGTTTATACGAAACATTTTCGACTGGTAAGGCTCTTTCTAATCCGTAGAGGAAATATAAAAGTCGACCAAGGCGATCGGCCGAGAATATCGCTGCCGTACGAGCCAGTGTTGAGAGGTCCCCAAGAACATCCCAAAAACGCCGTTCTCAGCGGTTGGGCATGGCTCGGTTCACTTTACAACGGATTATTCGCATTGATTTGCATTTGTTCCCGCACAAAATTCAATTGACACAAAGAATGTTGCTGCGGACAAGCCTCAACGATTGAAATGGGCCCAAAGAGTCATCGAAATGGCCGAAGATAACGAGCAATTTTGGAACAAAATTATCATGTCCGATGAAACCCATTTCACATTGGACCGTAAATAAGCAAAATTGCCGTTTTTACGCCAATAAAAATCCTCAGGAGATTCAAGAAGTGCCTCTTCATGACGAAAAAGTCACAGTTTGGTGCGGCGTTAGTGCGAAAACGGTCATTGGACCGTTTTTCTTCCAAAATGAAAATGGCCATGCTGTTACCATCAATCAGGAGCGTTATCGCGACATGATGACCAATTTTATGACGCCAATTATTCGTCGAAAGCGTATGAGGCAGTTCTGGTTTCAACAAGACGGCGCTCCACCGCACACAAGTCGCATAACAATCGATTTTCTGAAGAATTTGTTTCCGGGCCGTTTGATGTCGAAAAGTGGTGATGTGGACTGGCCACCGCGTTCTCCCGATTTGACTCCGACTGACTTTTTCTTGTTGGGATATTTGAAGTCAAAGGTTTACGTTAACAAGCCAAGGACCGTAGAAGAGCTCAAGGACAACATTCGTGAAGAAATTGCCGCTATTCCGGCCGAAATGTTGGCAAAAACGATGTAAAATGCAGCAAAAGGGCACATATCCTATTCAAAAATTGATGTAAACAAATCTACTTGGAACAAATTAAATGATTAACATTGCCAACCGCCAAATTTTTATTTTTTTCTTTGATTTCAAAAAAAACATGGGTCCTTCGAATATGGGCAACCCTGTATTTGGTCCATTTCATCCCCTAAATATTAACTGATCTTTACCAAAAACAATAGGTGTATTCATTGGGCCAAACCCATCCTACATGCAAAATTTCAAGATTGATCCATAACTGTGGCATGTATCGAGTTTACAAATTACAATGGACAGACGGACGGACACACATGTCTAGATCGAGATATGACGATCGGTATACTTAAATGTGGGTCTAAAACTCAAACTCTTAGGCCTGCTCAAAGCTATAATAACCTGACAACATAGTTGTGTAGGGTATACAAATTCACGCCTGATGATAGTCCTTCAAAAAATATTTTTTTTTTAATATCCACGCAAGATGATAGTCCTTGGGAAAATATTTTTAAAAAAACCGACACCTCATGATAGTCCTACAGAAAATATGTATATTTTTTTTAAATTTAAGTCGTATACGTAGATTGATCATCCTTCGGAAAATAGGTCTAAACATCCTCACTTAATAATAGTCCCTAAGAAAATATTAAAGAAATATACAAGCTTTTTGATAGTCGCTGCGAAAATATTTTGTGAAAAATATGGCAACCCTATCCCCTTTAGTCAGAATATTTATTTAAAAACAAAACAGATTTAATTGATGCAATTGCAAGCCATTTAAAATGTGAGTTCAAAGTGCTAGGCACTCAAATAGCAAAATGCGTTTATAATGCTTTTTATATGCAACCACACACCACTCGCCACTCATACACATACACACGCATGGATGCATACACACACACCCACCATACACACTTCCTGTATTGTACGTGTGCAATAACATGGATCTCCATAAAGAGTCTCTCAGGACTCATTGTAGTTCGTGTTTTTGTCCTGGTGAACCAGCATTTAACAATGACTAAATGACTGACGGTCATTACGGGGGAGAGAAGTGGCAACACTGGAGCTTCAAAATAATACGGAAAATGTGAATAAAATTTAAAAAATGTTAATTTAATTGTCATTATATGAGGCCATAATTAAAAAACCGCCAATAGAAAAGAATGTAATTTTAAAAATTACCATTACCATTCTTGTGTGTGTGGCGGCTGATGTCCCGTGAGGAATCATTGCCAAAACGGTTACAGTATTGGAGGATATTTTTCCATGTTTTGCCAATGCATGCAGCCATATTCAATACCTCTCCCCCACCACCTTCTTCCATAAAGTCCTTCAACCTCGACTTTGTCGATCTCAAGGCCTATGTGTGTGTTTTCATGCCACAGCATCTGAATATCGCAGAAGACAGGAACACAGTAATAAGTACAGCAATTTTCAGTGGAAGTGAAAGATGGGTGAACTACACAAAAAAGAAATATAAACGGAACACCAGCACAAAATAAACACACAGAAAATTATACACTCTCCTGACATAACGCCCCAATAATTGTGCAATTAAGAACAGAGGACTAACCGAATAATTTATATAAAGTTAAGCAAAGAACTGAGTGGGCACACAGCACACAGAGAACGGAGAACACCACACGGAACGAAGCAGCAAGGAGCATAGCAAACAGCCTCACCACCATCATCATCGTCATCATCATTATCACATCTCAAACAGTGGTTTATTCAATAAAACCAAGGTCCCAATTAACACAGGATGATTAAAGGACAACATGGAAGTGTTTACGGTATAAATATTTACGAATAACATGTAAGGATAATGTATCAATTGGCAGATGGATACAAGGAAAATTAATTTTTTTTTGATTTATTTAAAGTAGTGTTATCATCAGATTTTTTCAAACATATTGTCTGAGGGCGGATTTTTTACATATATTTTCTGAAGCACTATAATAAGGCGTGGAGTTTTTGAAAATATTTTCTAAACAACTATATTAAGGTGTGGATTTCGAGCTTGGATTTAAAAAAAATCCTCAAGGACTATCATCAGGCGAAGATATTTTACAAATATTTTCTCAAGGACTATCATCAGGTGTCGAATTTGTAAAAATATTTCCCAAAAGACTTTCATCAGGCGTAGATCTATTAAAAATATTTTCTCAATGACTGTCGAATTTGCAAAAATATTTCCCAAAGGACTATCATCAGGCATAGACCTATTAAAAATATATATTCTAAACAACTAGAATATATATCCTGATAATAGTCCTTCAGACGTGGATTTTTAAAAGTTATTTTCTCAAACATTCTCAAAAGCTATTTTAAAAATTTTTTCTCAAGGACTATCATCAGGCGTGGATCTTTTAAAAATATTTTCTAAAAGACTATCATCAGGTGTCGATTTTGTAAAAATATTTCCCAAAGGACTATCATCAGGCGTCGATTTTGTAAATATATTTCCTAAAGGACTATCATCAGGTGTCAATTTTGTAAAGATATTTCCCAAAGGACTATTATCAGGCGTGGATTTTGTAAAAATATTTCCCAAAGGACTATCATCAGGAGTCGATTTTGTAAATATACTTCCCAAAGGACTACCACCAGATTTCAATATTGTAAAGATATTTCCCAAAGGACTATCATCAGGCGTGGATTTTTTAAAAATGGTTTCAAAAGGACTTTTACCAGGCGTGAATTTTTATACCCTACACATATGTCTAGTCGAGATATGACGATCGGTATACTTAAAGGTGGGTGGGTATACTTCGCGGCGCTACAAACTTTTTGTCCATTATAATTTGTAAACACCATACAGGCCACAGTTATGGACCAATCTTCATGATTGGTCGATAACAGTGATTGATTGGGTAATGAGAACCCTATTGTTATTGGTAAAGATCGGTCAATATTTAGAGGATGAAATGGACCAAATACTTAATTTGTGTCCGGTCGCTCTAGAGGCCGCAATTATGACCCAAACATCGCGAAATTTTACATAGAGAAGGGGATCGGGCCAAGGAATAGTCATGCCTGTTTTGATAAAGATCGGTCAATATTTAGCGGGTCAAATGGACATTGACTTTTGAGGGAAAAATTACAAAATTTGTATTCTATAGCGTATATATTTACCCCTAAAGGACATAGACCCGAGAAGTCGATAGTATATCCAAGAGGAGTGGTTGTCCTTTAACTTGATATAAATTATGTACTCGGATGTGGGAGTTACACTTAAATATTTACAGGTGCTTACGTATTCAGATATTATTTAGTAAGCCATTAACACACTAGAGGGCGCTGATGGATTTGAAATTTCCCATGAGGTTCTAGTTATGGTCAAGGACAACGCCTATAATTTCGATGATGATCAGATAATAATTTTGGGATGAAGTGGACCGAAAACTTAATTTTCTGTGTTTTTTTTTTCGAGTCAATCTATAGGCTACAATTGAAAGTCGAACATCACAACACATTCCACGGTGATGGGGATCTGGCCAATAATTAGAAGAGCTTTACTGAATATTAGTAATATTTGTTGACCTCTAGTCGGTCAAGAGGGTGCAAATATCGCGAAGTATTGCGATATTAATATATTCTGAAGGATTATCGTAAGGCGTGGATTTTTTGTAAACATATTTTCTGGAGGTCCTTCAGTTAGCGTAAAAATATTTTTTCGAGGATTAACATCAGAATTAGATTTTTTAAAAATATATTCTGAAATATTATCATCAGAACGGGATTTTTCAAAAACATATTCTGAAGGATTATTGTGAGGCGTGGATTTTTTAAACATATTTTCTGAAGGTCCTTCCAGTTAGCGTGGATTTGTTTAAACATATTTTCTAACGATCTATCATCGGACGTGGTTTTCTTAAATATATTTTCTCAAGGACCTGATGATAGTGGGTTTCATAAAAATATTTTTTCATCAGAAGACTATCTGTGCGTCTAGATTTTTTAAAATATTTTTTGACGGACTACAAATAATTGTAATAATTTCTTAAAATATTTTTTTAAAGGACTATAATCAAGTGTGGATTTTTAAAAATATTTTTTAAGGGAATTTTGGGGAATTGGGGCATTAGTTTTTGCGTTATCGTGCCCGCCATGCACAAAAGAGAAAAACGTGTTCAAAGTTTGAGAAGCCCTTTAGCCGTCACTTGAAGCTGACACATTAAATAACCGATCAGGCGTGGATTTGTTTAAATATAATTGTTTTCATATTTTTAAGGCTTTTCATAGGCAATATGATTTGATGACCTCCCAAATATTTTATTAAAATGACCAAATAGA
>NW_026883841.1:0-53399 GCF_032173495.1 Musca vetustissima
TTTGAATCTTTTTCGAAAAGAGAACTTTAAAAACTTTCGCGAAAGAGAGATGTATCCAATTCATCTCAAAAATAGTGTGAGCTGGATCATCCATGGTTCTAATTGGACCACATCGAAATAGGTATAGATCGATGTAGTTTTTTCGGGTGCACGCCAAAATCGGATGCGCGTTAAAGGCATATGGGCCTTTCGGTTATTATTCGCGTTTTACGAGTTTTTGGGTACTTCAATTCAACGTGTAGTACATCTTAGCCGTCAAATGAAATTTCGCAAAATATACATGATTGGAAGATAAACTTCAGTACTTTCTGGAAACCGCATGCGCATCAAATGATTTTGAGAATTACGCGATTTAGACGTAATGTATATTTTATAATTTAGTTTTATTTTAAGATTTATTCTTATAGAAACCCAATATTTTTCGGAAGGAGCTTGCGATAATCCACAAGGTGTATATAGTTCTCCTGTTAGTTCGTTATTTGAAGGATTTTTTCATCCGAAATTCCTAGAATTTGAAATATACATTCTCATATTATCCTACCAAAAATTTTGCTATTTCGTTGCGTTATCGCCAATTTCGAAATCTCTAGGAAGAACAATTTAGCGTCTGGATATTTTTGTTTTTCTTTGTGTAATATGAGTAGTTTATTTCCGAGTCTTTATAAACGTTTCACTCTCATTTTGCTTTTGACGTCTGAAAATGTTTACGCTTTTCTTGCTATTCTGTGATTTATGGACAGCGAAAAATGAGAAGAGAAAAGAATTATTACAAATGGTCAGATTTTCTTTCGTACGCCATTCGGTAACACAAAACTGCCTTTTGGTAAAAAGTTGGACACAAACAAATTTCAATAGTTTCTTATCGCAAGCTTTTTGTGTGGCTCTTTCCAGCCATACACCCAGCCAGTCAGTCAGTCAGCCGTTTAAAAAAAGCCCAAAAACAGATTTGGTGTTGACCTTAATATGCTTGAGTTTCGACTCAAAATGTCTGTGTGAATTGACCGACATGCAATCGCTTTGTATGTTATGCGAGTGTATTTGTGTGTATGTCCAATTGTATGCAGAAATCTAATCAAACACATTTCGAAGTCATCGCATCTATGAAATTATAGCCAGCTTCAGCGTTTTTTAATGGACTTGCCGTCCTCATAAATCACATTTTTGCAATATGCAATCTGTTATTTTTCTCGTTGTCGTTGTGGCCCCTGTTTGTGCAGCCGTTGTTGAATTGTTCACATAATCGTTTTAATATTTTTCGATGAAAATCCGAAAAAAACGAGAATCGAGAAAAAAATTATTATAATAAAGTTTGGGGTTACATGTGTGTATGTTAGTATGTGTTTGTGTATAAAATGTTATATTTTACTTTGATTGGAAATTCGATGATGAATGAGCATTGAATGTTGCCTCCCTGCCTCACATCAAACGGTCGTGGTGCAACCACCCCATTTCAAAAGAATTATCCTTGTTCCCATTTCGCATAAAATTTTGGCGGCCTCCACTTCGTTACCCAACACTGAATATTTCCGTTTAATAGAGTGTAAATTTACAAAATTACATGTCATCACTCAGCGAGGATGAGGAGAAAAAGAAGAAGAAGATGAACAACAATAACAAAGCATAAATGAAGTATGACGAAATGTTAAAATTCAGCTATGGGGAAAATTTATTGATATTCGGTGTCAGCGGCACACATGCGGAACAAGGCAATAGCGAAAATAAATACCTATATTGTATTTAAATTCAAAGAAATGTATAGTACCCCGGAACAATAAAAACTCAATTATCCTTATTCGCTTATTTTCCATTACAATATTTAAGATATATTTTTTGCATATACCAACCAACCTAAGGGCCTGTAATTTGGAGATCGGGGTTCTTCAAAGATGAAAAACATCATTAGAATAGAGATCAATGTTTTGGCATAGCCCCATTTAAGGACCTGTCCCATTTAAGGTAACTTGACTTTACCACCGGAAGCAACTTTAATTTGTCGCTCCGGGTTCTTGCAAGGTGAAAACCAAATCGAAATGGGTCCCTGTTGTGACATAAAGCTCATATAAAGGACATGTCCTATGTTCGCTATTTTGAAGATTTTAGCCGCATTTTTCTATTGACGATTTCAGGTTTCTCTGTTGACATTTTCCCACAGATGTGGCTGGAATTTGACAACTACCACATTGGCTGAAATTAGTCATTCAAGGTTCTCGGAGAGTGAATAATATGATTGCGGAAAAATGTATGATATATATGTCCATGTTTTGACTAGCCTTTGCAGCAAGGTTCCGATTTAGATATAGCTACTATAAGCTATATCTAAATCGGAACCGATTTTCCCAAATTTCAATAGGGTTCGTCCTTGCTGCAAATAAGTCACAGTAATACATGGACGAACGGACAGACAGACGGACATACATAAATCCACAGAGAAAGTGATTCTATGCATATTCTGAAAAGAACCAAGAACGAGGAACACGGAATTACAGCCACTTTGTTGGATGGAGCCATTATATGGGGGCTAGTCAAAACTTGGATTGAAACGAAATTTTGTGTGTTGTATTGAAATGAGTCTAGAATGACGTGTGTTACGTTTTGCGAGCATCGCTTCAGATTTAAATAGAGCTCCCGTATATATTTTCCTCCGATTTTCAAAATCTGTACACCAAACTTCCAATTGAGATGACATTTATGCATAACGTATTAAGTTGAATGCAAAACAAATTAAAACGACGTTAAGTTAGGCCCGATCGAAATTTTTTTACCTCCACCATTCAAAATATGTAAAATTAATGGAGGCTGCTAGAAAAAAACTCATGTTATGATAAGGCCTTAAAAATAACCAAAAAAGCGAGAAATAGATGATTACCTAATGGGTGGCAGCGTTTTATGGGGCTACTCCAAACCGGGGATCAATATTGATCATTTTGGGTAGTGAAATAATTTTTAGAAAAGAGATGTGGGGATACTGTTATATGGAGGCTACACTCAAATATAGTTCAATATTTATACCCACCACCACACTGTGAAACAGGGAGAAAATTGGTTCAGATTTAGATATAGCTCCGAATTCGTCCGAATTTATTTAAATGATGCACCAAATTCCCAATATTGGTCCGATTGAGACAAAATTTTGTAAGGAGTTCTGAATCGGTTCAGTTTAAATCGGTTCAGATTTAGGTATAGCTCCCATATATAGTTTTGTTGGAATAGGTTTAGATTTAGATATAGCTCCCATATATAGTTTCGTCCGATTTTATGTAAATGACGCACCGAGGACTCAACGAGTATGGAATTTAGTCTAGAGTGCAGTTCAGATTTAAATATAGCTCACATATTTCCTTTGTCCCATTTTATCCAAATGGTGCACCAAAGATCCTGTTTTATTTGCACGATATTTTGTTGTTGAAATCGGCTAAGATGTATATATAGCACCCTCATATATTTTTGTTCGATTTTAAGCATATGGAGGAGTCTATGTCTGTTCGCTTTACATGAAATATTGCACAGCGTAATGGATTCGAAGACGTATCAGGTTAAGATATAGTTTCATCCGATTTCATCAAAATGATGTACCAAATAACAAAAGTTCATCCGCGTAGGACGAATTTGTGCACAACGTACCAAATCAAACCTATAATAACGTTTATTGGTATGTGTATGGGTTGTTTTAATTTAGTTCAAATATCTTTGTAATTCACACAGTTTATTTCGTCCGATTCCATTTCCTCCATAGATGCTATGTCTATTCTACCTAAAGGAAATTGTACATATGAGCATGTCTTGTATGTACCCAAAGTGGTGAAGGGTATCATATAGTCGGCGCCGTCAGACCAGTGAACCAAAATAAACAATTACAGCCAATTTGATATATGACACCCTTCACCACTTTGGGTACATTCGAAGGAACATTGACATGAAATTGAACGAACTTAAATATGTGATATATATCTATAAGTAAACCGACCAACATCAATTCCAACAAATGTCCTTCTGCAACCCATTCTAAATAGATTTAAGGGGACCCCCACCCCATTCTCGGAGTCAAAAATTTTTTTGACCTTAAAGCAAACTTTACACACACTAGTTCCTTTCAAGAACCTAAAAGAATCTACTAATTTTACAAGTGTTGCAACTTTTTACTCGAAAATCGTTCTTGAACCCACAAAACTGGTAAAACATTGAATCAAATTTAAGAGAGCACAAAACAAAATGGCGTTCTCTTTGTAAACTATTTACTCGAGAAATTTGGCCTAGTAAAAATGGTAAACAGGAATGCCTACTTCTGATTGGCCCCGAACTTTTCAAATTATTTTGTACTCAGAGTGATTTTGAAATGTTTCGCTTTTACTAGCTTTACTTTAAAAAAGTACTGGAACAGACCAACTATTTGGTATGCTTAGCTGTTTAAAGCGTAATATCAATTAGGCACCCATTGATTATTTGGTGTACAATAAACATGAATAAGTCGAAATTATATACGGAAGCTAAGCTATATTGAAATCTGAACCGATTTTCACGAAGCTTAACATACGTAATTCAAGACTCAATTCAGTACCCTATGCCAAATTTCGTGCAAATCAAAAGATATATAGAGACTTTGGTGCACCATTTACATAAAATCGGACGAAAATATATATGGGAGGTATATATCTATATCCCGAAACTTAGCACACATCAGTTTAGACCTAATTCATTACGCTGTGCTAAATTTTGTGCAAATCGAAAGATATATAAGGACTGTGGTACACCATTTGCATTAAATCGGACGAAAATATATATGAGAGCTATATCTAAATCTGAACCGATTTTCAGGAAACATAACACACATCATTCTAGACCCATTTCATTACGCTGTGCCAAATTTCGTGCAAATCGAAAGATATATAGGGACTATATACGGACGAAAATATATGGTGTTCGTCCTTCAATAAGGTTCGTCCTTGGGCCAAATAAGTGACTTGTGCCAAATTTCATACAAATCGGATTATAAATGCGACCTGTATTTGTTTACAATTTACGGACAGACGGACGGACTAACATGCATAAATCAACTCAGAAAGTGATTCTATGCATATTCTCAAAAGGAACCATGGGTCTATCTCGTTTCCTTTTGTCTGTTACAAACATATGCACAAAAACATAATACCCTGTACCACAGTGTTGTGAAGGGTATAAATATATCGAATATTTGACGTTGCGTTACATCGGGGCAACTTTTAGTCAATATTAATAATTTTTGATACGTTCATGTGCTATAAAATGGGAACCCAAAAAAATCCCCAAAATACCGAATATTGGGGAGGGGGTACCATTATATAGTGGCTACCCTGAAATATTAATAATATTTAGTATGGAGATGTGTTTTTAGGAGCGATCAAAATACCTATCTACGGACACTCAGGTTAGGCTAGGACCTTGAGAATACCGTCAATAATGTATAAAATGCTCAAAATACGGAACCGTGACCGGAATTGATAATTTTTCGTAGTGAGATTTGACAGCCAGTTAGAATCCAAAATATAAGACTACAGCGATTTCATTTGAAAAATGTACCCAAAGTCCCCAAGTAAAACGCTGAACAATATTGATAGCTTTTGGTAGGCATATTTGCTAGCGAATATACAAAATTACAACCAATTCCCTTGAAAAACGTGCCCAGCATTCTCTATACCGAAACGTGGATCGGTGTATATATACCTATACCAAACGTGGACAGATAATTTAAGAATCCTATCTCTATTATTGCTCTATATGACGATTTCAACACACGGATGGATACACGGACATACATAGCTTAATCGACATGGAATTTTATTCTGGAATATTATTCTTATTAACAAATAATAATTATTGCCAAAATTTCCAATAGCACCAAATTGCAAAAATAGTACCCATTGCATTTAATATTAAAAACTGTAAAAAAAAAACAATATTATCTTGAAACTTACCTTAAATACATTCCTTTGCTATTCTGATTGAATTGAGATTGACTTTTCATAAGTTCATCACTAGCTCTCTCCTTGCGTTTAATTCACTTTATATTTATTTGTAAATATTCTGTTTAACTATTCATTGAATTTCTTGTGATTCGTATTGATTACACCACGAACGTAAAGGCACATCTACCAGTATATGCACTTTTAGTTTTATAAAACAAATTTATTTTTCTTGTTTTCTTTTTCAGTTTCAATTTTTTTGATTTGAATGACAAGTTTTTCGTAAACTCAATTTTGTGTTATTTTTTTTTTAATTTTTCGTTTGATAGTTTATTCTGTAAGTGAAGTAAAAAATAATTATAATGAATATACCAGTCGCTGCCACTGCTATTTAGTGTTGTATTGTTGTAAGAACTATATACATCTGAAACGATTTCAACAAATCAATCGAATAAACCTAATCTTTTTGGAGCACAATTTACATCAAACAATTTACGTCATTTGGTACGATCTGCAAAAAAATTAGACAAACATTAAGACTTTGGTGTCTTATTGTCAAATCTAACATAAACATTTCAGGGAGATATACCTAAATCTGAAGAGATTTTAATCAGTTTCAATAGTTTAATATATATTATTTTCAATAACTTGTTAGCAACAATGTAGTATATTATTTATGGACTATGGACCATAACTTACATGAGGGTGTTCCACTTATGTAAATAATGGTGTAGTGAAAGTCGACCAAGAAAACAGTGAGCGGAACATTATAGTCTGACGGGCGGGCCCTACACAGCATGGCATAATTCCATAATTAGTAGTCTCATTTGAGAAATTTATATGGAATTCATATGGGAAATTACAAAAATCTTTTAAATTCCTTGAAGCTGAGGTTTGCAAGGTTATAACTCGCGAAATAGGAACATATTGCATATAATTTAAATTCATTTCTATAAAATGAAGTGTTCTTGTCAAAATCTTAAAATATTGGTAGTAAATAATAAGCTGCGTGGAAGCTGTGATGGTAATGTAAAAAAATGGGTGAAAATGCTTTGAAGCCTGATTTGTGGCTAAACTACACAACGCACGCATATGTGATCATTGACTAAGTTGCAGAATTCCCCATGGACAACATGGTTCTAATGTATGACTTTTCGATATAATCACTGCATCCACACGAAATGGATGCTGACATTTTGAAGCCGGATTTTCGGTGTTTTTTGATTTTTTCTTATAATTAGGATGCGCATCCAGATAACGGACTAAACTAATTATAGGATTGTAGAACTCGTGATTTTGCTTCGTTTAGTGTATATCTCAGCTTCTTTGCAATTGGGCTCTAAAGACGAAAATTTGGTGCGTAAATTTTTATAAAAAACATATTTTTTGAGTCTAAAATTCAGAAACTCCATTAAAATTCCGTGGAACCCCGCGTGATTTTAGTTTTTTACGTGCCGAATCTAATGAGCCCATCCATGTTCAATTCCGCCCAATACAATATAGGATATAGGTACCTTGAATGTGGGAAAAACTGCAAAAACTTATTTTGACAAATTCGCGTATATAATCGCGTTTTTCTTCGAAATGATTTCACATACATTCATTCTTGTGTTATCATATTCGCGAAACTTTGTGAAAATAGGTCAAAAATATATCGATACGCGAAAAATATGCGTATTTTATCCAAAATCGATTGTGGAGGCACACCCGCGGTTCTTAACCGATCCTTTTTAAATAGATGTCCTTTTGTGTATTTTCATAGGAGATTACTGAAATCGGATGCGCATAAAAATCGTATACACTTTGCGTCATTTTTAGCCATTTTTAAGCTTTTTGCATAGAAAAGTGCATCGAGCGGCACACTTTAGCCGCTAAATGAAACATCGAAAAATTCATAATTATTGGGAGAGATTGATTCGGTTTATACGAAAACCGCATGAGCAACAACTGATTTCCGCGAATACGCGAATTGCATGTTTTTCAATATTGACCATTTTAATGTATTGTAAGTGCAATATATTTAGTCAGTTTTTAAGTCGAAACTCTAATCAGATGAATCTACCGATTTTTAACAATCATCTAAAAGAATTTGAAGAAGAAAGCGTCGCATATTTTAGAAGATTAAGTAAAAACTGTATCCTCTTAACCATACTAAAAAATCGAAAATTCAAAAAAAAAATTAATTTATTTTATTTTCCGATATCTTCATGTTTCTATTTGTTTTTTGCAACTATTATATCGTATTTCAATGTGATTTGACTAGTATACAAAGAAAACAATGGTGTTCAACCATTTGTGAAGAAATTCGCGAATTACAACGAATAGGAATTTATTTAATTTATATTTGAAATAAAAGAAATAAACCTGCTATAACTTTTGTGCGCAGCATCCGAATTTGTGAACGCTAACAGATTTCGAATCAGCATATTTTTCTTAACCTATGTACCAAAAATCATGAATGTGCTCGCAAAAAAAATTTTAATTTTTGTTTAATGGAATTTTAAAAGAATTTTGTAATTTTCCATATATCAATTTCGAATAAAATGAAAAATAAATTCAAAAAAATTTGATGTTTGTCGACTGGCATATTTGCAATAAATTATAGTACGTTTACATTTAACCAGATTTCGTTAACCCAGTGGGTTTCAATTGTTATTTCCTTTGCATATATGTCAAATAAATCCTCATAAAGTAGGTTAACCCGGTAAAAAAGTTCTAATGTACAAGAAGTTTTAAACAAAATGTGTTTACTAAAGCTGAACATTGCGCTCCAGATTTAACCATTGTTGTTACAACTTATATCAATAAGTTTTAGGGGCAGGGAACTTCAAAATATTTGTAAATATAAATGATGTAGCAATTTTCGCCACTGAACACATTTCGAAGGAATATATTTTCATTTAAATTTTGAAAGCTGAATGCTGTCACGAGCAAATTTATGAAAAAATTGTCACTGGCCTTAAATGTTAAATTATTATTTTAATGTAAATGGATCTAAATATAAATTATTTGTAAATTTTTCCATATTTGCGCTTCTGAAAATACAAAAAAAAAAATTTGCGCTTCTGATAATACTAAATAATATAGGAATATATAGAAACCTTTGAATATTTTAGTATATCCAACCACATACTTCATTGCAATTTAATGTGCAAAATATCTTCCTTCACATGTTGATAACTTCTCTACACTAGCCAAGCTCACCCATATACGCTACCTCACGAAAATTGCGCAATCTTGTGTGGTAATGTTAATACTAAACAATATCTGAACAATATATTTACGTAGAACTTCCACGTCCGAGCACATAAAACAATGTAAATCCAACCACTCCTCTTGGATATACTATCAGCTTCTCCGGTATATGTTCTTCTGGGTCTTTTTATTCCGCAAAATATGTGCCGATCTTCAAAACAGGCTTGATTTTTCTTTGGCCAGAATGCCTTTCCCCGTGTATAATTGCAGAAGGTAGTCTCATTTGAGAAATTGATAATGGCAACCTATTTTAATCTTGAATTCATATATCAATTTCAAATAAAATGAAAAATAAATTCCTATAAAATTTTATGTATGTTGATTGTCATATTTTCAATAAATTAAACAAAATAAATATTCTTAAGCTGAACATTGCTTTTAAGATTTAACCATGGTTGTTACATCCTTTTTTTATAAATATAAATTATTTAGAAATTTTTACCACTGTACACATGATATGCATACATTTCCAAGGAATATATCATGGTATAATAATAGAAGGTAACAGCAAGTGTTGTTGTACAAAAAACGATACAACAACCACATGGAAATTTGTTGTTGTAAGTTCTACTAGTGTCAACTCATTTGACAGAAAAATGTAAACAAACAAACAAATTATCATCAAATTATTTTTATTTTGAAAATGAAATATTTTCGAATCCTCAAAATAAAAATTGAAAAACATGAATGAAAATCTATCAAATTTATACTTCTATCTATTCCACATCTTTCCTATAATTGAGCCATTGCCATATATATGTGTAACACATATGAAAATGCTGGGAATAGCGAGTTATTCCTTGAAGAAAGATTTGCTTCCTCAAACTTTCCCAGCAGGCAGATTGAGGAAATTGAAAACAGGAGCACATTTAATACAGAACAATTTTAAATTGTATGCGTTCCCAATTTTCCTGCTGGGTGATTTTTAAAAACATAATTTGTCAAATTCATATTGACACTAGTATTACGTTGGAATCAAATCAGCTGGGATTTGCTGTTACCTTTTATAATTGTACCATGGGAATATATTTTCATTTAAATTTTGAAAGCTGAATGACAAAGGCAAATTTATGAAAAAATTGGAACCGAATCTACATACAAATTTCTGTTTCGTTTTTTAAACGAATTCACTGAAATTTGATATTATAGGTTTTTATTGGGTACCAAATCTCCTCACCAAAAATGATAATTTTTCGTCCATGTTTTCTGGTAGAACCCACATGAAGGTACCCACAATATTTTGGTATTTTGGAGCGCGTTTCCAACCAAAATGGTATTTTGGATTCTGATTTGATACGAAAGCCCATATAACCCCCAAAATATGGGGATCTTGAGGATTTTGGACAAGTTTTCCGATCGAATTGGCTATAATTTTGTTTCACTGTGCGTTTTCCCACCGAATTTGCTGTAATTTGATATTTTGTATTCGTATTTGAAAATTTTTTAAAATCTCCCTACCAAAAATTGTTATTATTCGTCCTATTTTGGGTGGAGTCCCCATTAAATCTTTTTTATATTAAAATAGTTGCATCATTTATTTTGCATGTTAAGGGTTGACCCCATATAAACGTATGTCACCATGGTATAGGGTATATTTTGAACTCGAAACTGTCAGTTTATATACTGCAAAGTATATCAATATATTTATATAAATTTAGCAATTTGCTTCGGAGGATATCAAGATATAAAACAGAATGGCCAGTTTCGAAAATGAGCAATTTCTATCCACATTTCCATGTTCCAACCTATAATGCGTTGTCAATATAGGTCCACATTTGGGAGTTTTGAGATTTCAGAAAAAAATCCCCATTAAAAGTTGCTGAAATGTACATTTCGTGTGCATAGTGATTTACACTATATTCTAATCCAGTCCGTTATCCATAACACTATAAAAAATTTGGTGCAAATTATTTTTTTCTGGTCTCTAGTAAAATCTATGATATCACGATCTAAAGATCCCACCTGTTTTTTATTACATCCGAGTTCTTAGCGATGTCTGTGCTCCTATGAGAAATTTAGAGTAACTTCGGGTAATGTGGACCACCATTTTCTTTTTTTGATACTGTAGGCGTATCAACGGTAAAAAATAAAAACAAATTGTTTTCGATACATAGTATATTTGTTGGCTAAATATATTCCAGGTCAAACATTATATATATTTGTCTATCAAAAAGTTATTGCTTTATATTTCAAAAAACTCTAAACTGTGAATAAAAATAACTTGGCGGGTAATGTGGACCAGTATTTGTGGGTAATGAGGATAAGTAAGATGAAGGTAGGTTGTGGATTGGCTGTGATAAATTTCAATTTATTGCACTCTTAGGTAACAATAAATGCAAAAATTTATGGGTTTATGTTTTAGAATAGCCCCCATTTAAGGGTACCGCCCCATTGGCGGTATTTTGCTTCATTGCATCGTCCTTGCTTCATTATCCAACCGAAACACCTGTAATTTCGCGTATCGAGTTTTTAGAGGACAGAATACCTCCTCGCATATTAAATGCGCCCATGTTTCGAACTCGTCCTCATGAAAAGGTCCCCATTTTTTATAGTGGTCCACATTATCCGACCTAGAATATTTTTATTTAAAAATAATTATCGGCTTCAAAAATGAATAAAAATTAAAAATCACCGATTATATTTACAGCTAAACGTATATTTTTGTTAAAGAAAACAATAAAACCACATAACTTCTTTATATTCGAGAAAAATTTATTCAAAACCAAGTTTGATGTTTATTTTCATTAATTAGGAAAACATTTATCATGGCGGCTTTGACATATTTCAAGCATTTTCTTAGATATGGTGGGTGGTCCACATTAGACGCATAGTCCACATTACCCGAAGTTACTCTATCGAAAGTTCGGCTCGGCCGACTTTATGCTTTTTTCACTTGTTTACAAATTATAATGGGCACACGGAATAAATACCACTTAGCAATATGTTTAAAACAAATAAAACATGAATACTTAAATATGTATTTAATATACACTCCACCTCATGGTGAAGGATATAAAACGTCAGATCTTAAACGAATTTAAATTCTTCAAAATTTCATGGTTTCTTAAAATTTTAAAAAATTGACGAAAATATATTTTTTACATTTAATGTCGTAGAGAATCATTCGTCAACATGTCTCTCGGCCAATGGGTTACTTCGGAAATATGAAATGAAAAAACAAAAATCAAAAATCCTTGTTGGAGGTTTCTTTCAAGGATTCTGAGTTTATGCGTAGATTAAAATGTTATCATTTCATTTCCACTTTCCTACATCTTTATTATTTTGTATTTCGTTTTGACATTTTCTCTTACATAGAATACGCGACAATAGAAAAAGAAGAAGCAGAATACAACATACCAGCATCCCTCTCTCTTTTGCCATCCCTTCTCAAAATAAAATAAAACAATGATACATAAAACAGCAGTAAAAATGGTCAAAAAGGAGAGAGCACAACAACGACGACGAATGGGTACAGCAAAACACATCAGCAAAGAAAATCTCGAATAGATAAGGAACGACACCAACAACAACAGCGAATTTAAAGATAAAAAATATGACAAAAAAATAAAAACGTTTAAATAACTCACACATACACATACACAAACAATGGAATAGCATCCAGTGGTGGATAGCTGAGGGAGGCTGACTGACTGGCTGGCATATTTACGCAGCCAGAGAGTCATACAGAGTAAAAGCAGCACGCACTCACTTACACTCACACACATGCACAGGCATTGCCAGACAAACAGTTAGTGTGTTTTAAGCCCATTGATAATTGTAGTTTACTGTAATTTTTTGAAACATGTGATCTGTAGCATAGTTTTGGGGGATATTTTAGAATTTTTTATAAATTTGTTTTCTTTTTAGTTGAGACTAATAAAACAAAAGATTTAAAAAATTAAGCAAGGTACTGGTAATTGATACGGTTGTCGAGACATCTTCTGGACTTAAATATTTGTGTTTCCAACCAAAAAAATGGAAACATTTCGCATTTTTGCATGAACTAATTTGCCAAAAAAATGGGCTAGACTAGTATTTTTTCGTGGCAGTTAGCAGAACATAAGATATATGTCATAATGACAATAACTTGTTCAAAAGAAAATATATTTAGAGCAATAATAAAACACACACACACCTTCTTCAAATAATGTGTTTTTCTTCAGAAATAATTTTAATTCTACTTTATGAGGGCGGATACTTTGTACTTGAAAAACGTATCCACATATTTCTGCAATCAAAGTTGATTACAAATATTTTATTAGATATTGCTGTTGTTGTTATCGTCGTCGACGACACTACCTATTAGATATACCTTGATCTTAACCAAATTGAAATACAAAAAAGAAAATAATTTTTTGCTTTCTATTTATTTTACTGTTGCTACGTTTTATTTGTTTTTTTTTTTTTTTTTTTGTTATCCTCATTCTTTAGGCTGATTTTTACACATATCCAATGGGCTGTGCACACATGCAAACTTACATAAATATTTATATGTGTTTATTTTCTGTTTGAATTTTGGTATGCCTTCTGTGTGTATATGTGTGTGTGGGATATGAGTAATATTAGTGGTATGCTATTATTTTTGTTCTTGTTGTTGTTTGTTTGTATGATTATCATATTGTTGTTATTTTGCTTTCATCGCCGTTGTTGTTGTTTTTGTAGATTTTGGTACACAGACTGTGTGGCTGTTAAACTTGGCTGGATAACTGACATGATTGTGGTTCTGTCAATACTCTCGCACACAAAACACCACGACAAAGCACACACACGCACGCACACTTTTGCACATACACCCAGTTACAGTACATGGACCCATATTCTTGAAAATTGTTCTCTGTGTGTGCATTTCCAAAAGCAAATAGAGTAAGTAGGATTTTCTTTTTTTTCTTCTTCGTTTTTCTTTAGGTTTTTCCCCCTGGACTAGGGGGAGGATTCTTAAAATTTTCTTTAATTTTTTTTGATTTTTTTCTAAATATTTCACATTTGTAATATTACAAAAGAAAACGTCTTTTTCTGATTCAGTTGAAAAAAATACTTTGCTGCCTATACTAAGGTTAATTAAAAATTCACTTTTCACAGCATACTTTCAGGGTCCTTTATACTATACATCCACAATAAGCAGTAGCAGCGCCCACAAAAAAAAAACAACAACTTCAAGGCAATTTTTCAATTTTGTTTCCAATTCAACTTCATTTATTATTATTTTTTTAATTTACACTTTATTTACTTTTAATATTAATTAAATTTTTTCCAGAAATAAATTCACATCTTTTTTGTGTTTTATACTTTTCGTCTGAAAACGTTTTCAACCACACTCATGTAACACACAATTTAGTTGTTTTCGAAATTTGTTTTATTAACTTTTGTAATAGATTTTTCAGTGATATTTTTTTTAAATTTATATTTTCATTACTTATTTTGAATTTTTCATTTCTTTTTTTGTCTTTTTTTCAGTTAACTAAAACATTAGCATATCCTTTAACTACTTTGCAACCTGCTTGCGGAACCGCCCTAAACAGTCGGAATAAAACTGAAAATGAAATTTGATGAATTTTTGCCGCACACACTGAAATACCGAAGCTTTTTTGCTTTCGTTTGACACAGAGACCAGCATAGACGCATTTATGAAACATAAACACCGTTTAAGGAACTTGCTCTCTCTCTCTATCTCTCCCAGTCCGTGTGTTGCCAAAAGGATTTTCACCACTAGCAACATAAAAGCGAAAATAAACACTGTAAGGAAGAAAACCAGTATTATTCCTGCAATTTGTCCAAATGAAGTAGAGTAACGAAGGATTGAGAGAGATAAACCAGAGAGCGTATTAAAAAACGAGAGCCAGAGCTTACTAAATAAAAGCTAAATTGACACAAGTGGTGGCATGTGTTAACTGGCTGGCTGGCTGGCATATTCACCATAACGGTAAATCCTTTGGACTGTCATTGCATGTGTACCCAGCACATACACCCAACAAGCACACACACACACGCATACATATCTTTTAATACATATAAACATGAACTTCTAAACAACCTCCCAAATATATACATCTCTCTTTATATATGTATTCACGTATATACATATCTATAATATATGCATATGTAAGTAAGTCGAAAAAATCTTGCTGACCATTTACAACTTCAAAAATACACATTCCACTAGTTTGGTTTTTATTCCGTCATTCACTAAATATTATAATTACTTTTTCTTTTTATTATTTTCTTATAGTTATTCATTTATTTTCATACACAATTTTGGTTTCTTTTCTTGTTTTACATAGACACACACACATAAAATTATAAAACTATTCAACTTCAACCATTTTCTTTTCACTTGTCTCTTCTTTCTTCCTTCCACTTCGTTTTTGACTTTTTTCAAAGTTTACCGTTAATTCCACAAGAACTTAACAATCCGTTAACGCACGTCCGTAACTGCCGTTGTTACAACAGTAAATGTCAGGTGTATGTCCTTTATTTTGCACTCCGTCACCGCTACTCAGTGGCCAATTCAGATGTTGGCGGCTCTCTTCTCTTCGTTTGGTGTGTGTGAAGTAGTTTTGGTTTTGTACGATATGCTGTTAGTTCTCATTGTTTCGTTATTTGACATCTATGATTGCCATCTCAATCGACAAAGCTAAAACTAAAAGTTGCATTTTTTTTTTTTGGAAAAGAGTGGTAAGTTTTTACGAAGATATCAAAGGAGTTTTCATTTGGCACAAGTATTTCTGAAACTGTGGCATATCATTTCGATATTATTCTTTTTATTTGTTTAAAGTTTGCCTGTAAGGGCGATGATCATCTGAATGAGTTTTAAGTCATTTTATTCTCTGTAGAATTGAACTTCATGATCAAAGTTTTCAATGAAAAAGAAAACCAGGGAAAACCAATGGTTAGATGCGAAAAGGTGCTTAAATATAAAATTACTTTATTTTACAATAAATGTCTATTTCAAGTCGCAAATTCCAATTCTGTTGAATTTTAGTTTAGATATGTGGCTGTCATACATACAAATACATAATATCCTGTACCACAGTGTTTTATGGTATAAAGACCAGGGATGTTCCGTGTGACGAATTTTTAGGTTTTCGAGTGTCAAAAAGATGAACGTCACATAACTGTATAAAATGTAATAAATGTAGTAAACGTCATTTAATTGAATATTATTACAGCTATTTTCAAGAATACATGTTATTTTTACATATATCTGACTATTCCTTACTAGAACTGATAAAAAAATCTAAACTTTTTTAAAATGAAAATTTTGAAATGTGATATGGACTTAAGTAAAGCATAAATAATTTTAAAATTTATTAATGGAAATAGCTATTTTTCCGACGTTTCTGACGTATGTATTATGCGTCGGAAATGTATGTCTTTTACGTCACTGTTTCTGACGGACCATCTCTGATAAAGACAATTGAAAATATTGGGGACTATACTAAAAGCGGACCGATATTGAAAATTTCAGTGTCTGGAATGGTTATTTCGAGGAATTACAAACGAATACTACCAACTTATTTTGTGAGTGGTCCCCTAAATAATACTCTACACATATTTGTGTATATGCCATATAATACGTTATTCCATGTTACAATTGGGTGTCATTATTAATTTTGTGTATAAAAATGAACACAAACATCGCGATTTACATTTTATACCCCTACTATGAGGTGTACATACAACTTAATTTCGACCAAGAACTCTGACCAAATTTGATCACAATATTTAACACTTTTGACAATTTTAGGATTTTTTATTAGAATCAGTATTGGAACCTCCAATCAGTATTGGAACCTCCAATGATCATCTGTTCATCCTAATTATCTTTAATTTCTCTATTATTTTTTATATATCAATAAAATTCTAAAACTAGAAACTAAAAGGTTCGTGTTTTATTATTATTTTTCGAAACGCAATTTCGGCGCCTTTACACTATCTTTCTAAATTCTCTGACAAGTTGAGAAACCGAGCTAGAAGCTTCAATACACATCACCTTAAGTGGGACATTTGTATGGGGGCTATGTAAAAACATAGGCTATTTATTGGCACATTTTTTACCATGAATGCGAAATTCAACTTCGCCTCAAACAACGTATAAAAATTATCAAGACCTACTACAAAAATGGTGATGTGGCCATAGCCACATATAAATTGTTTATTTTGAAAGTATTTAAAGACCATTTTAGGTTCTGATACAAAGCTATTTTATCATGTTTAAAGGACAAAGCCACAAACCAAATTAAAATCACTTAACAGTTTTTTTGAAACAAATCAAACCCAAACCCGAATGTGTCGATTCCTTATCGTTCTCAGGAATCAGGACTGCCTTACGACACATTATACTTCCACACATATATACATCCATACTAAGTCCAGCTCACGCAAAAATGAAACCAGCTGAGCATTCACAACATCGTAGATACGTGGAATGAGTGCCTGAACAACAGGTGGTGGACGGCATTTTTTCGAACAAAATTTTCTTCAGCCATGAAACAAACATGGCTGAAAATTGTCATAATAAACAAAATTGTCATATTTGGGGTTCTGAGAATCCTCAAGTAATTAAAGAGATACCATTACATCCAGAAAAAGTCACTGTTTGATGCACTCTTTGATCCAGAGGTGTGATTGAACTTTACTTCTTCGAAAATGACGATGGAACGACGACAATTTTTTCTGCTATTGAAGAATATGACTTGAAGAATATGTTCCAGAAAACAGCGAATATGACTTTATTGGAAGAGGCATTTCACGGGCGCGTCGTGGAGATACCAAACGGCAGTTTTTATAGATATGCGCGAAAGACCGCGTCGATACAGATAAACCTTCAATCTTTCAGGACTTAAAAATCAATATTCGTGGAGTTATGGCTGAGATACCACCCAATCAATATATGTATGTCAAAAGTGATAATTTCAATGGTGTTGAGCTTATCGCGTAAAGGCAACCCTCAAACCTTCTAATATATATCACGAAAAAAATATTTTATGTGTCTTTTATTTACGTTTAGAATTGAAACCACGAAAATTTTGGAAAACCCCCCTATTTTCGAACACAAACAATGTTAAAAAATAAAAAAAGATCTTGACCGATTAGATCCTAGTCCATACGATAGTTATGTACGCACAGAATAACGTAGAATTTGAAACCGATTAGGTTTTTAGATGTTTGAAACCTACATCAACTGACCACGAAGATCATGCCATTTGACTATTGTCAAAGAATCGTGTTTATGCAAATAAACCTTTAAATCATTAGCACTCAAAACACATTCGTCATGTTATGACTGAGATACCGTCCAATATGTGTCAAAAAGTGGTCAATAATGATCTCAAAAGAACCAATGCTTGATTGTAGTGTTTCATACATTACGTTCTGAATATATGGTAAAAAAAGATGAATAAGGAACAAAATTTTTTTGTGTTTTTCAATTAAATTTAACTTAAATAAATTAAAATTAAATATAATTTTTGGAATTCCCACGTCACCAAACTGATATGTATTTTGAAATAAACAGCCTGGCTTGGCAACCATGGCGCCATGAGCAAAAGTGTGGTGAATATGAATTTTTCTCTTCTATTCCCACAACAAATCAAAAATCATTCCCACTATTTACAGTCGAAACAAATGCTGCCAAGTTACAGAAATTAGAAACAGAGTTGATTCCGTTGTTACACAAATATTATGTTAAGGGTTGAATACATTTCCGTTTAACACAATTCAAATTAGAACACTGCGAGGTAGGGAACACAAATGAACGTTTTACTGGGATATGCTATTTATGTATTACAATAAGATTTGGTTTATGTCCACAATAAATATTTGTGGTAAGTGTACAGTTAATGTCAAGATCTATATCATTGACAATAACCGTGAATAATACAAATCGTCGAAATGATGTATTAAAACTTTGTGGTCCAATTTCACGGAAAAAAGGATTAAATGCGAACTTTTCAATGATAGTTTGTTAGAGGAAGCTATTGTTTTCGATGAAATATTTTTTTAAATAATTTGTTTGTCGGATTTTGGTTTTAGTAGTTTTTAGGGTCCTGTCCTCTCGAAATATTTAGCAAAACCTCCTTTTTATTATTCTAAACATATTTGGGATGGTTTGAAGCCGCGACGACTATATTTAATACTCTCATTTTGAGATTAGGACGAGAAATTACCAAATATTTAATGAAATATTGCTGGAGAATGTATTGAACGTAAATGCGATAAAATATTTGCGAAAAAATGCCGTGGTTTATTGGAATCGTCGTCAAATCGCTTATAGTATGTGATTACCCGCAATGGTATCAATAAAAAGACAAAGCGTGTGTTATGTTATGATTTTTTCAAGAATAATAATAAAAAGCATTTCATAATCATTTTTTGGGTTGGTATAGATTTTGGCCGATATCTTCCAGACCAGTATGTCTTTCGCAGTGATTCTTGCAGAAATAAGATCTAAATATGTCCACAAACATATCCCATCATACATAATTCATTTTACATTTTTAGTATGCTGGCTTTAGGCGTATATATTGGAATTGTCACATTTGTCTTGAGGCAGAATACTTATTACACTCACTGTAAATCATATTCCCAACTCGATTTTGAAAAGAAAACCTGACATTCCATTCAAAACATATGACAAATGAATGGAACAGATTGTTGTATTTGTTTTTATTTATTCTGACATTATGTGTATTAGGTGTATTTTTTCTCTGTTGGCAAAAGATACACTTCCTTGAAATTGTACCATATTATTAGCGAAATATTTCCTTTTAATTTACAATTTTATGTCAGTATGTGTAAATATGTGCGGTGCAGGGTTTTAGGCTTTGTGTATTTGTTTGTATGCAGAAAGAACGGAATATATCTAAAATGGCGAAAATTGAAATAATGGAATAGAACATTTTCCATTTTTTTCTTTAGGATTTGTTTAGCTTAGGCTATTTCCAAATAAATATCGGTTTTTATTTTAAATTTTTAGTATTTAGTCGATTGGATATTCCAATTATCAGGGAACTGCAATTACAAATATATTAACAGATTTAAACAATCACAATGTATTTATTCATTGTGATTGTTTAAATCTGTTCAATTTAAGTGAAGGTATCTAAGAATTTTTCTGTCAACGAACTTTTTCAATTAAAGATTAACATATTTGAATTTATCAATTCGTCTGTATTTGAGCGCAATTATCTGTATCGATTTTGTAGTTAAGTCGAGTATTAGGTGGAGTATTAATTGTATACAGCATCCAAAAGTAAAAATTTTGTTGCATTTATTCTTGTGAGTTAAAATTTTAATATCATTGAAATCTGGGAAGTGTCCTGTTATTGTGCTGCAAGTGTCGCTATATTTGAGGTTTAAAACACGTTTTCCAAACTATCAAGAGTTATCAATATAGGTCGGCGTTTTGGTGTTTTGAGATTTTGTTTTTGCAAAATAGTCAGACTGAATCACAGTTTGTTGTTTTTATGAAAAACAACTATTTATTAGTGGGGAATGTATGGCATTGTTTGCCGAGTGGTAAGGCAGGGAAGACTATAGTTTCGGATCACGCCACTGATCCTCATCAGCTCCCTTAGTTTTTTGTTGGGATATTCTCCCCAGAAGCTATTGCTTCTATACAAAAAACCTTTCATACCCAAATGTCTCTTGTAACAAAGCGAAGTACTTAGCTGACCAACGACATAAACTGCATGAGAATTTCGCTGGAGCCTCACTTCGAGGTTAACAAGGCAGTTACAAACAATACCACACCTTTCCCACTGTTGTGGGAAATATTTTTTAGTAAATATGTTGCTGAAATTTAGTATTTGTTTTGTGCTGAGGTTTACAACTATTGTTTGTATCGGTCCACTCCAATATTATAACCCCGTCAATTACTCTTTTTTTGGAAAAGTTGCCATCAAACGTGGCTGCAATTTAGTATTTCTGGTCTCAACTGGTTCCCAAGATATCATTGCAAAGCATTGTTTGCATTAGTTCACTTAGTGCGATATTTATATATCCCCTAACATTACTCTTTATACCCTTCACCACACTGTGGTACAGGGTATTATGTCTTTGTGCATATGTTTGTAACAGTCAAAAATAATTGAGATAGACCCATGGTTCCTTTTGAGAATATGCATAGAATCACTTTCTGAGTCGATTTATGCATGTCTAGAATGGTGTGTGTTAAGTTCTGTGAAAATCGGTTTAGATTTAGATATAGCTCCCATATATATATCTTCGTCCGATTTAAGGTAAATGGTGTACCAAAGTCCCTATATATCTTTCGATTTGCACGAAATTTGGCATAGCGCAATGAATTAGGTCTAGAATGATGTGTGTTAAGTTTCCTGAAAATCGGTTCAGATTTAGATATAACTCCCATATATATATTCGTCCGATTTAAGGTAAATGGTGTACCAAAGTCCCTTTATATCTTTCGATTTGAACGAAATTTGACAAAGCGTACTTAATTAAGTCTAGAATAGTGCACGTTAAGTTTCGTGAAAATCGGTTTGGATTTACATATAGCTCCTATATAAATTTTCGTCCGATTTAATGTAAAGGGTGTATCAAAGTCCCTACACATATTTCGATTTGCACAAAATTTGACATAGCGTATTGAATGAAGTCAAGAGTGATGTGTGTTAAGTGAAAATCGGTTCAGATTTATATAAAGCTCCCATATATTTATTCTTCCGATTTTATGTAAATTGTGCACTAAAGACCCATAGTTTGTCCGATTACCGCACAATTTTGTACAATAAATTGCAGTTAATATAAGTTAACCTCTGCCATTCTCATTGAAATCGGTTCAGATTTTATATAGCTTCTTCATATATATTTTAATCTTATTTTACACAAAATTGACACAAATTGTGCACAGCGAACTAAAGTTTTGAAATGTGGAAGGTTTTAAAATCGGTTCATATATGGATAGAGCTTCTATATATATTTTCGCCCGATTTTAGGTGATTTTGTCCCATTGTAAGCAACCCTATATGTGAACAAATGAAAAATTTAGTATAGGTTGCAAAATTCGACGTCTGTTAGCGTTCATCTGTTGAATATACCCAAAGTGGTGAAGGGTATCACATAGTAGGCCCCGCCCTACTTTACTATTTTCCTTACTGGTTTTTCCCTTGTCTCTTCATAATTTATACTATATCTGCAGCAAAGTGCTTTATTTACAAGAATTAACAAACAACTTTGAAATCGTTGGTGTCTCATTAACACTCTACAATCCCTTAAGGTTTATCTTCTTCATCATTTCAAGGTCTCATTAAACTTGTCACTTCAATGGTTGGACTGAACATAATAATTTATATGGACATAAGTATAACTACAAAGCATATTTGTTCCGTTTACAAGGACATGCAAACCGCGAAATTGCGTGTAAACAGAAATATTTATGCTTACATTGAAAAAGATAGATTATGAATTTATAACTGCGTAACAAATCGATCCAATATATTAGAAAACAGTGGGTGGAGAGTACAAATTCAAATCGAGTGTTACACTTATCTGAAGACCAGAATTAAACAACACTTCAATTGCATGCACATGACCAAATTACATTTGTAATATATTATTTCGAAATATATTGAAATTATGAACGATTAAACGCAAACTTGACAAACGTCATTCTAGACTTAGTTCGGAAGTCTATACCAATTTTGTTTCAATCAGAGAAACGTGCCGTCTTGGATGCACCATTTACTAGAAATTAACTATATCAAAATCTTAACCGATTTAAGCAAACTCAACACTACAGTTACAAATCGGAATCCCATACAAATATGCGTGTCTTCCTTGACGACGTAGAATCTTTCGTGCGTTATTTACGTAAAATCGGTCGACGACATAACCATTCGTTGTTTCCAAAATAAACATAAATAAAACACATAAAAATTGTTTCATTCATGATATCCGAATTAACGTCAACAATGGGAACATCAAATGCGATAATGTTTAGTATCATACGTGCTTTATCGCTGAAGAAAATTTTGAGGTGCATCATAGAGCGGAAAAGACTCAAGGCAGCCACCAGGAATTTCAATGTGATAATAAGCACAACTTATTAACATACATGAGAAAAGTTGTTTCATCCGTTATCTGGAAAGCATCGAAGTAAACTCCAAAACATATGGTTAGGTAAAACAAGCTGCTTTATTTCCCAATAGCATGACAGGAGGCATTAGTTATACCAATTCCAAAGCATGGCACTGATTCATATGTGCACGGAAGCTTCAGACCAATTTCCCTGCTATTGACCTTATCAAATTACTGGAACATTTTATTCTGCGACACATCAACCGGAATATTGAGGAAAGGAAAATCCTTAAAGTTTGCCACTTTGGACTTCGAGCCCAATATCCGACAACCCATGTACTGGTAGCATTTTGAAGGATTCGAACTAAAAACTATTGGTTTGGGCTATGCCCATGGTATAATAAAAGAAGGTAACAGCAAGTGTTGTTGTACAACAAACGATACAACAACCACATGAAAATTTGTTTTTGTAAGTTATACTAGTGTCAACGACATTTGACAGAAAAATGTAAACAAACAAATCTTCTATATATATAAAAATGGAGCAAGAAAAATGTATACTAACGCATCAATTGAGAACGGCAGGACCGATTTCACTCAAAATTTCTTTCAGTTGTCGGTAATTACAGTTTTTATGAAAGAAAATTTTGAGAAAAATCCTCGAATCTTGCAAAAATTATTTTAAAGAAACGGCTGGACCGATTTGACTTAAAGTTTCTGTTAGTAGTCTGTAATTGAAGTTGAAAGGGTTCAATGAAAGAAAATTTTGAGAAAAATCCGCGAAAATGTTGCAAATATATTTTGGAAGATATTAGCATTTCCACACGTTTTATATCGAACTTTTATGATTTCATCCCTTCATAGTTCTTTTTGGACACATTTTGGGCGAAAATTGGCAGCGTATAATATCTTAAAGTAATTGTCAATTATGGAAAATTCTTAAAATATGTCAATTTTCTACAATTAATTGGATTGTCATTGCCAAGAAAAAACTATTGTATATGAAAATTTATATGTTCATGTATGTTCTAATACTAATAATGCGATCATTAACATATTAGTATTCACGTCAGATATTTGAAGTTTTGTCTTATTTTCTTTAGCTGTTGGATATGAAATCCTATTTTCATATTTGTCAAAATTGTATTATTTTTATACCTTTCACCACACTGTGGTATAGGGTATTATGTATTTGTGCATACATTTGTAACAGGCGAAAGCAAACGAGATAGACACATGGTTCCTTTTGAGAATATGCACAGAATCACTTTTTAAGTCGATTTATGCATGTCCGTCTGTCCGTGCGTCTGTCCATGTTAAATTGTAAACAAAGTACAGGTCGCATTTTCGAATTGGATGCAATTTGGCACAGCTCATTTATTTGGCCCAAGGACGACCCCTATTGAACTGGGATCGGTTCAGATTTAGATATAGCTCACATATATATTTTCGTCCGATTTTATGTAAATGGTGCACCAAAGTCCCTATATAACTTTCGATTTACATGAAATTTGGCATAGCGTACTAAATAAAGCCTAGGGCGATGTGTGTTCGTTTAATTGAAAATGTGTGCTATGATTTGTGAAAATCAGATAGCTCACATATATATTTTCGATTTTATGTAAATGGTGATATAGCTCCCGAAATATATATTTTCGTCCATATATATTTTTGTCCGATTTTATGTAAATGGTACACCAAAGCTCCATATAGCTTTAGATTTGCACGAAATTTGTCTGTCTGCCCATGTTATATTGTAAACAAAGTAATTTTGTGACGTACAGAATATTATATATCAATTTTACTATACACCGTTTTCCATAAATGTGTCCCATGGTACGCAGACGACACTAAATTTGCCCGAATGAAATTAAATTTAGCATAGGTTGTAGAAAGACATGAGTATGTTCCTTCGAGTGAACATTGACATGCAATTGTAAGGGTACCTATGCACAGATTTAATGTAACTATCCTAAATAAGATATGAGCAAAATTTGACGTCGCTACATCGTTGCATTCGGGAGATACGGTACCTTACTTCCGATAAATAAAAGTCCAATATCAACAAAAAAATGCATTTTTTAGATTTTTGATATGTGTCGTCTATAATCAGCTCATAAAATATGTAATCCAAAAATATACATTTACTTGCCGCGTATTAAATAAAAGCTGTAGAACATTTTGTTGCCTGTGGGCAACATTGGGCCATAAAGGATTAAACAGCAACTTACTCAAATGTTAAATTAAAATCAAGTTGTTAAAAATGTGAGAATATAGCAAATCCCGTTACAACATTTCACGATTTAGAGTTAAGATATAAAATAGGCATTTACAATTAAAAGACGGTATACGTCGTCAACATTGGCCAAACTCTTCTCCCATAACTGTCAAAAACTATTTATAAAATATATAGCAAACATATACAAATCTATAACGGCAATCTGAAAACTAATTAACAATTTATTTAAAAATGAAATATACCTATAACTGAGCGAAAACCACTAAATTTCTATGCCAAATCTTTCGAGTTATATACTGATTTCAATATAAAAATCAAAAGAACAGTTGGACATGAACAAAATGTCATTGTAATTAAGAATCCTTCAAGAAGGGACATATAAGATAATGAAAAAATCGTTGGAGCAATAACAAAACATGATCTTGTATTAAATAACATTTGTTATGTGCTTGGGCCTGCATTGGGATACCAGTTAATACTTTTTATTGACATAAAATTAGTGGCAAATGTTTTTTACCAACCATATATTGATGCAATATTGATAAGGCAAAACAACGTTTGCCGGGTCAGCTAGTGTATATGGGCAATATTGCCAATTTTTTAATATTCCATTTTCAAAAAATCAGCTTTTTTGTTTTTGTGGCACATCTATGATTTTTGGTACACATATAGAGAAAAATGTCCTGACTCCGAAACCGTTCGCGATCAAATTTTTGGTTGATGCGCGCAAAAGTTATCGAGGTTTTAATTTTGAGCATAAGAAAAAAATCTTAAAATTACGCCGTTTATTATATTGGCCAAAATCGTTGATATATATCTTCCTCCGTAAAATAAGAATATGAATATATTATAATAATCACGATAAAGTTGCAAATATTCGCGAAATATGAGAAAAATAAAAAAAATATAGCAGATTACATCAATATTTTCATTATATTAATGACATACACACACCTAAAAAATAATTTAAAAATATCTACATAATCTAAACACCATGATGAATCAAATGATATAAAAATCACACAAGTC
The DNA here is from genome assembly GCF_032173495.1 of Musca vetustissima. Lineage (NCBI taxonomy): Eukaryota > Metazoa > Arthropoda > Insecta > Diptera > Muscidae > Musca > Musca vetustissima. The sequence continues at coordinate 26,497 of NW_026883841.1, forward strand.
CGTGTAGCGGTTTCTAAATCACAGCGACAACAAAACAAGATATTGAGGAAAAATATTTGTTTTTGGTTCGAAAAAATAATGTCATCATATTTATTTTTTTAATTGTATACAAGAAATTTCAGAAAAAAATGTTGGGGTTATTCTGCTATTTTACCCGAATTTCGCCGAAAAATTGACATATATAATAATAATCACTTTTTGTGTATAAGTATACGCCTTGCGGATTATATCAAGACCCTTTCGACAAATCTTATAATTCTATAAATAGGAATAAATCTTAAAATAAAATAATATTATGAAATATACATTTTAAATTGCGTGTAAATCGCGTAATTCTCAAAATCATTTGATGCGCATGCGGTTTCCAGGAAGTACTGAAGTTTATCTTCCAATCCATATATATTTTGCGAAATTTCATTTGACGGCTAAGATGTGCCACACGTTCCATTGAAGTACCCAAAAAATCGTAAAACGCGAATAACTTCCGAAAACTCCATATGCCATTAACGCGCATCCGATTTCGGTGTGCACCCTAAAAAAATACATCGATCTATACCATTTCAATGTGGTCCATTAAGAACCATGGATGTGCCAGCAAAATCTATTTTTGAGATAAATTGCGTACATCTCTCTTTCGGCTGAAGTTTTTAAAGTTCTCTTTTTGAAAAAGATCAAAATCCGTATGATGTCATTTATTGAAGCGGAAATGATACACAGAGAACGCAAATAAATCCGCGATATTTTCAAAAACATTTTTTGCCAAATTTCGTGTTTTTGGAAGGCCAGTTCCCGCCGTTCTAATAGATGGATTTTCACGAAGAAGATTTTATATCATCCGAAACGTAAAAAACCTTATTGATCGCGGGTACCCATATCATTCAGTTGACAGATCTAAAAATTTGGACCGAAAAATAGGGTTTTTAGAAATTTGATCGCACAAAATTCGCACCTTCGGATGAGTATTACTCTGAAGCTGTGCATACTACATACACAAAATACATATCAAATGACGCAGATTCGCGACTACAATAATCTTATAATCGATTTTTAGAAATTCCTGTTTGCGTATTAAAGCTAGAATAAAAATTAAAAAAACACTCAAAATCGAGCTTCAAAATGTCAGCATCATTTAAAGGTAGATGCAGTGAAAATTTTGAAAAATGATACATAAGGGGCGTAGTCCCCATTTTGTTGGCTTCTAGTTTTATTTTGACACGAAGACCGTGCAATGAGTGGCTTAGTCACAAATCGATAGAGAACATAAAAAAACTGGTTCGCCTCAACGTGTTTTTACACATTTTTTTACATTAAAGTAGACACAGCTTCCACCAAAATAAAGTTTGGAGGTCAATATCATGAGCAGTTTGTAACGACAGATCAATTAACCCAAAACTATTCACTGTTTTTCATATACTTAAGTAGTTCCCGAGTTATAAAGGGGTGAACCTCCGCTTCAGCTATGTTAAAAAATTGGCAATATTGCCCATATATATATATATGTGATAAGGATAAAATTCCAAAACGATATAATCCTGTCCGCCCGTCAGTTGTAGTCACGCTATTATCTGAAGGAAATGAGATATGCCGCTAGAATTTCGCATATAGTTGTCTTTTATTTGCAACCAGGTCAAGTTCGAAGGTGGGCTATATCGGTTGCAACGTTGTGTTCTCGTCGGCTGAGGTTAGTTTCGTCGTATCCAAGGTCTCCATAAGGACTCAAAACACCTAGGTTTAACCCCAACTGGGGTTAAAATTTGATGTTTATTGATTTAAATACTAATGTGTTTATATAAAAATGCGATAAAAATGTGGCTTAATATACTGGTGATTTCTGGGAGTGGCTACGACGATTGTGATTGTCGGGAGTCGGCAACGATGATTTAAATGTGATCTGGGACGATGGTTGTCGGAGGCGACGATCGGCAACGATGGTGATCTGGAACGATGGTTGTCGGGAGTCAGAGGCGACGACATCGATGATTTAACGTTGATCGCTGGGAGTTAGCCACAATGGTCGGTTACGATGATGATCGGGAAGTAGTACATAATATGTACAATATGTAACATATTGACTAAGAGCTCGTAAAAACTACTATATCTAACTACTAACAGTATACCGAAGCGTATGTGAGAAACAGTAAACCGAAGTCTTTGCGTGGAACATTAAGCCGAAGCCTTTGTGTGGAACAGTAAGCCGAAGCCTCTGTGTAGAACAATAAACCGAAATAAATCGAAGCCTCTATGTTATGTATTTATGTAGCCGCCGCAATGGGTAGCAACCAAAAATAGTTGTGAATGATTGTATGTGCAACGAACATCCACAAAATAGGAAGCCGCCCTCAGTGGATGAAACACTTATGTGTGCAGTGTAACAAAGTGAATGAGAATTATATTGTAGTGTAGAAGTCGCCGGTAAATGTCAATGCTTTCGTCGTTGCTATGGTGATGGAGCGATCGTATGTGTTACTGTATGTGAGTTTTGTCACGTTGCGCCGTCCACGTTTTGTAATAGCATACGAACACTGCCTACTAAACATGATCAATATTAGGCCATTCTTAACTATCAACATTGGTCCAATATTTGGGGTAGCACCCGTATTTTGGGGTTTTTGAACGCGGGGTTAACCCATGTTTAGGTTAAAGTTTTGGACACGTTTTTTTCCACCGAATTGGATGTAATTTTGTATTTTGGGTTCTCATGATATAACACATCTCCGGGAGCATTTTAGACACAAGTTTTACCCTATGCGTTATACTATGCGTTACCAATATAGGCCCATATTTTGGGGTTATGAAATTTTAGGACAAATCTTAATTGTACATTTCTATTCAATATTATAATACAATGTTCGTTAAGAAAAGTCTCATGTATAGGCCCACCTTTTAGTTTATCCCTTGTAATTTGATCCCGCTCATTATTCTTTAATGAAAATTTTGACACGTTTCTCTGGGAGTATATAGCTCTCGTATGAACTAGGATAAAGCCAATCGGTGAAGATCTTCCTTATTTTTTAACATAATTAAATAATTTTTTAACATAAAAAAAAATTGAAAGGTCCGCCATTTTGTTAATTTTTGAGCGAAGTCAATAATCCTAGTTCATACGAGAGAAAGACATGTAGAGTAACTTCGGGTAATGTGGACCACCATTTTCTTTTTTATACCCTTCACCACTCTGTGGTACAGGGTATTATGTCTTTGTGCATATGTTTGTAACAGGCAAAAGGAAACGAGATAGACACATGGTTCCTTTTGAGAATATGCATAGAATCACTTTCTGAGTCGATTTATGCATGTCCGTCCGTCCGTCTGTCGATGTAAAATTGTTAACAAAGTACAGGTCGCATTTATAATCCGAATTGGATGAAATTTAGCATAGGCCACTTATTTGGCCCAAGGACGAACCCTATTGAAATTGGGAAAAATCGGTTCAGATTTAGATATAGCTCCCATATATATATTTAACCGATTTAATGTAAACGGTCCCTATATATCTTTCGATTTGCACGAAATTTGGTACAGCCTAATCATTTAGGCCTAGAATGCTGTCTGCCAAGTTTCGTAAAAATCGTTTCAGATTTAGATATAGCTCCCATATATATATATATTAAACCGATTTAATATATCTATATATCTTTCGATTTGCACGAAATTTGGTACAGCCTAATCGTTTAGGTCTAGAATGATGTCTGCCAAGTTTCGTAAAAATCGGTCCAGATTTAGATATAGCTCCCATATATAGTTTCGTCCGATTTCATGTAAATGGTGCCCCAAAGTCCCTATATATCTTTTGATTTGCACGAAATTTGGCATAACGTACTGAATTCAGCCTAGAGTGATGTCTGCCAAGTTTCGAGAAAATTGGTCCAGATTTAGATATAGCTCCCATATATAGTTTCGTCCGATTTCATGCAAATGGTGCCCCAAAGTCCATATATGTCTTTTGATTTGCACGAAATTTGGCATAACGTACTGAATTGAGCCTAGAATGATGATTAAGATATAGCTCCCATATACAGTTTCGTCCGATTTCATGTAAATGGTGCCCCAAAGTCCCTATATATCTTTCGAGTTGCACGAAATTTGGCATAACGTACTGAATTGAGCCTAGAATGATGTCAGTTAAGTTTCGAAAAAATCGGTCCAGATTTAGATATAGCTCCCATATATAGTTTCGTACGATTTCATGTAAATGCTGCACCAAAGTCGCTATATATCTTTCGATTTGCATGAAATTTAGCATAACGTACTGAGTTGAGCGTAGAGTGATATCTGCCTTGTTTCGTGAAAATCGGTCCAGGTTTAGATATAGCTCCCATATATAGTTTCGTTCGATTTCATGTAAATGGTACACCAAAGTCCACATATATCTTGCGATTTGCACGAAATTTGGCACAGCCTAATCATTTAGGTCTAGAATGATGTCTGCCCAGTTTCGAGATATAGCTCCCATATACAGTTTCGACCGATTTCATGTAAATGGTGCCCCAAAGTCCCTATATTTCTTTCGATTTGCAGAAATATAGCTCCCATATACAGTTTCGTCCGATTATATGTAATTTCATGTAAATGCTGCACCAAAGTCGCTATATATCTTTCGATTTGCACGAAATTTGGCATAACGTACTGAGTTGAGCGTAGAGTGATGTCTGCCTTGTTTCGTGAAAATCGGTCTAATTTATCCTACATGAAATACCGAATGTATACGGAATTTGTTACTACTCTTAAAGTACATAAAATCATACTATGCCAAAGTATGGACCAAATAAAAGCAGGCTTAAATACAATACTTAAATACAATATCTGAATCATTGGCTGAAACTTGAACTAAATAGGAAATAAAACCAGCTTTATTTGTGAAGAATGTCAATACATATACAGATGATATACCAAAATACCCATTACAAATACCTCAACAATTTAGCTAGCTATGGACGGTATTATTGAACATTTTATTATATTCGAGAAGTATATATATAAATTTGAATCCTACATTGAGACAATTGCGCATTAGATGCTCTAGGTGTCTAACTTATATGTTCCTTTATGGTTCCTCAAATATATTTTTATGATGTGAAAAATGTTTCCATTGAGAACGACTGCACAAATTTGACTCACATTTTCCTTCGAATGTTTCTAATTGCAGTGGTAAGAGTTTTACCAAAAAAGAATAATATTGTGGACCATAACTTAATGGGTCCATTTTATTTGTCAACTAACATACCAATTGAATTAAAGGTGCGGCTATAGTTATGATACGCAGTGTATACTGGATTTTCAGTAAATGAAAGTTTACCGTCACGAGGAGAATATTATGCATATTTATTTGATTGTGGAAATTTGTGAAATATATTTGCGATTAATTCGTTAATTTTTCTATAGCAATTCTCATAAGGCAAAAAAGTTTGTCTATAAAAATGTTATTAAATTATATTTTAAAAAACTCTAAACTGCATATAAAAATAACTTGGCGGGTTATGTGGACCAGTAAGTGTGGATAATGAGGATCAGTAAGTTAAAGGTAGGTTGTGGATTGGTTGTGATAAATTTCAATTTATTGCACTCTTGGGTAACAATGAATGCAAAAATATATGGGTTCATGTATTGGAATAGCCCCCATTTAAGGGTACGGCCCCATTTGCGGTATTTTGAAGGTCCTTGCTTCATTATCCAACCGAAGCAGCTGTAATTTTGCGTTTTCAGATGAAAGAATACCTCCTAGCATATTAAATGCGCCCATGTTTCGAACTCGTTCTCACGAAAATGTCCCACTTTTTATAGTGGTCTACATTACCCGACATTGAATATTTTTATTTAAAAATAATTATCGGTTTCAAAAATGAATAAAATTTAAAAATCACCGATTGTAATTACATCTAATCTAATCTAATCGAAACAAGAAAACCACATAACTTATTTATATTCGAGAAAAACTGAGTGTTCGACTATTTTGCAAAAACGTTCGACTATTGTGCTAAAAAATGCTCAAATCACACTTTTACAATCAGAGATACAGTTTCTACTACTACATTTCCAACATTGCAATTATTCATTAAAAACCAAGTTTGATGTTTGTTTTCATTAATTAGGAAAACATTTATCAAGGCGGCATTGACATATTTCAAGCATTTTCTTAGATATGGCGTGTGGACCACATTAGCCGCATAGTCCACATTACCCGAAGTTACTCTACTCTTTCTAACACGGTTGGAATTTTCGCATTCCGATGTTCCAGTGAGGAGTTATCATGCCCGCCATCAAAAATAAGGACTTTTCTTTAATCACCGAAAACAACAACTAAATTTTTCAAATTATTTTTCTTCTCTTTTAATTCTTCAATTATATATGTGTTAAGTTAGAAACCTTAACATGCATTGGTATTCATTTACCAGCCTAATGAAAATTTAAAATCGAGAATGGGGGAGGTCTCTTTAAGTCAAAACTCGGGAGAGTATAAGTTCCTCGTGTGGTGAGAAACTTAATAGTATTTCTGGGCGTCAGTACAAAATTTCATTGGAAAGCATTGATTTCATATGTTCGCTTAGTTTCAATATTTCCTATATAAAGATCCCGCCAGTTTTTGCTTACAGGTGGTGTTGGAGCCCTCTTTACACGTAATTGTGATTACGGTCTTAAAAAAATCTCAAGTTGTACATTTCACAGTATTGAGTATTACAAATCGACTTTAATTGAAGCTCTCAACCTTAATACCGCATTAATTAACAATTTAACAGTGCATGGAAACCAGGAGACACATGAATGATTTCATTTAGGAATTTTGGACTAATTAATTAACCCCGAGATTTTTCACATCAATATTTTGCCAAATGCACTAAATCTATTGAAAAACACTGTCAACATAATCTCGTTTTCGTAACCACTGCAAATGTGGCATTTGCAGAGAAGTGATATGTTAAAATTGTTTACATATATTTTATACGAGTAATATTGATAATGCAATTAATATTTCGTTGGAAATAGTATTTGCATTAAAATCAGATGAGCGTGAACATGATAATCGTAAATATAGCATCGATTCAAGAAAAATTACAGTGTATGTGGGCAATTAAAGTTTACTGAAACGCGTTTAATACGCTACTTAAGAACGGCGGTGTTATTCAATAAAAATTTTCCGATAAGAAATTAAGGAGAAATTGCATATGTCCTTGTAGAATATAATGCGTTTTGCAATTTTTTTGAAGATCGAAAAAATCTTTACAAAAATTATTGACATTGGTCCCGATACCGATTAGTGGGAGGTCAATATTAATAATTTTTGGTACGGGCATGTGTTATACAATGAGAAGCCAAAATACGAAATTACAGTCACTTTGGTGGGAATGCGTGCCAAAAATTCAAATACCGAATATTGGAGAGTACCAAAAAGTGGACCGATATATCCAATTTGCAATACCAAACATCATAGAAGTACTAGCGTAAATCGACATGAAATTTAATTCTTATCAAGAATTCATATACATCAGATTCAGCAGCAGCAAAACATAGTAGATTTTAGCCACACTTCCCAACCACATAAGCTGCCGATGGTGAAGGATATCAACACCTTTTTCACTTGTTTTACATACACTTCCTACACACATAACCGAAAAAGATTTATTTAATTTTCCACATAACAATTTGTTGAAGAAAGTAAAAAAAAAACGGAAATTTCCACAAAGTAAAACTTTGCTTAAAGTTTATAATAGAAACGAAAAAGTGAAGTTGGAGGGTAATAAATTATCACCTGTCTTTACAGATTTCATGGGGCCGAATGGCAGAATGGTGCCGCAAGCGAACATGGTGCAGAAGTGATAATTTGTATTTTGCTCATTGTAACAAATCGATACACAAGTGTGACATTTATCTCAATAATCAACCGCTATGTTTTTCGCACGTACACACAATATAGATGTGTATGTGAGAGTGTGTGTAACAAGGATATAAAAAAATAAAATACAAAAAAAAAAACTTTTTTCTCAAACTTCGGCAGATATTTTTTAAATTGTTTTTTTGTTTTTATATAAATTCCATACACCATGTATTTCAAAATTTGTGGGAGGAATTTATTGAGCGTACACATACATGTATATACATACTTATGGTTGGTTTTATTGGACCTTCTTGCCTAAAAGCACGTATTTTTAATGGAAGCGTGTTTAAAATTAGGTAAGATAAAGTTTTTATTTGAAATTTTGTTCAATAAGTTCTAATCTTATAACCATTCGAAAACGTAATTTCGTTATTCCATTTCATTGAAGAAAATGTTTAAAGGGGAATTTCAAAGGACACGTCTGATTGTATGTGTGAAATATCCTGAACAAATATAATATCTTCAGTGGACCATTGAAATCGGATAAAATTAATATAATATACACATGCCCTCCGGCAGATATATTTTGGTGTACCATTTACTTGAAATCGAAAGAAAAAGGTATATATGTTAGCTATACATAAATCTGAACCGATTTCGACAAAATTTAACACACTTTATTCTTTACACAATTCGTTAGGCTGTACTTCGGACAGACTTTGGAGTTTGGTTGTTGCTGTAACAGCTCTTTATACTGTCTATCATAAGGCGGAGTGTATATTAAATTTTTCATTCCGCTTGTAACATCTCGAAATATTCACCAGAGGACCCCACAAAGTATGTGTATATTCTTAATCAGAATAAAATTCGATGTCGATTTATGTGTGTCCGTCATTTGAAATCGCTATAGAGATTGCAATATTTAAGATAGAGCTTTGAACTTTTGCACAGACATTGCTGGTACTCCTGTGATGATTTGCATATGGAATATATCGTTCAAGGTTTTGGCGTAGTCTGCATATAACAGTAACCCCAATACTGGATATTTTGGTGATTTTGGATACGTTTTTCAACCGATTTGGCAGCAATTTCGTATTTTGGGATCTCATTGTATAAAAAATATTTGTATCAAAAGCTATTTATATTTCAGGGTAGCTCTAATAAAACGGTACCCCCCAATATTCCGTACTTTAGGGGATATTGGACACGTTTTCAACCGAATTGGCTGTAATTTGGTAGTTTATATTCTCATTATGTGTCAATTCACACTACCTATAATTATTTTTATTGACCCAAATTTCTGGGTAGTCCCTATATAGTATTGAGGGTATATTAGTTTTGTTTTTCCGTTTGTAACGCATCGAAATAATCATTTCCGTCTGTCCGTCTGTCTGTTGTAATCACTCTAGCGTCTAAACGAATTAAGATAGAACGCCAAAATTTTGCATAGAGTCTTTTGTCTGCAGGCAGGTCAAGTGCGAAGATGGGCTATATCGGTCGACGTTTAGGCATACCTCCCATATAAGGGTACCCCCAAATATTCAGTATTTTTGGGTTCTTGAGCTTGTTTTTCAATCAAATTCGCTGAAATTTGGTAAAATGGATACCAAAAATCATAACTTTAGGTCCACTTTTTCTGGTAGCCCCCATATAACGGTACCTCCCAATTTTCAGTTTTGGGGGGTTTAGACCGCAATTTTTCACTGTAATTGGCTGTAATTTAATACTTGAGTTCTTTTTGGGTATCACATATCTCCACAAAAAATTATAAATATAGGTCATTTTTTTCGGATAGCCCCCATATAAGGGTACCTCCAATTTCGGTATTTTGGGGTTCTTGAGCGCGCTTTTCAATCGAATTTGCTGCAATTTGGTATTTTGTAGTCGTATATGGCAACAAATCTCCCTACCAAAATTTTTTTATATTCGCCCTTTTTGGGGTAGTCCCCATATAACGCCCTTTTTATATTAAAATAGTTATCTGATTTGTTCCACGTTTTGAGTTTGGTTCTAAGACACTGTTGTAATCACTTCACCTGCGGAGGATAGCGAGATAAAAAATTAGAACGTAAGGTTCGATAATGAACTATAGCCGCATTTAGACCTAGCTTCTGTGTAGAGGTTCCAGAAGGAGTGGACCGACTTTACCCATATTCGAATTTGAACTAAGTTTGGAGAAATAATAAGATGGGCAAAGTTTGGATGATATCTAAATTTTCTGAAATGGATTTGGTCCAAAGAAACATGGGGTCTAGAGCCACATTGAGGCACATTTTCGCCGTGTTAAAGTGTATACACCGCCATTAGCCATAATGATGAGGGTATAATTATCCATCATAAATAAATTTTAAATAAATTTCTGAAATTTGTATTAAGGTTTACATAATCCGTTTTTAGAAATGTTGGTATAGGTCCACTTTTTGGTATGTTCCCTATATTTTCATTTTTAGTACCTGTCAGTGTATCTATGGTGGAGGGTATCCAAAGTTCGGCCCGGCCGAACTTAACGGAGGATTGAATCTTTTTCCGTTGGGTTGAATAAACATTGGCGAAACACACTGGATAAGCATAGGTTACCACATTGTTAACAAGGTTTTTTTATCAGCTGTCCAAATGCTGCCGTTTAGTGACTTCATAATCTTTCTTGCAAATAGCTGTGACTTGCCTGGACGATTTATTCTGGTTATCGAATGTGAAACATAACACCTTGAGGTAATTAGTGGCCGAAATTGTGGCCCCATTGACTTGCATATTTAGAGGTAGCCGAATCTCGTCTGGAAAAACTCTGATATATTCCTGATATATTTGTTGCACAACTATCTCATCATCAAGGTTTGGACGTAAAATTCCAACATAGGAGAGATTAAGCTGGTGGAAACTCCCTTTAGGTTAGTTAGTTTGGTGTCCTCGACAGTTTGAAGTTAATGACCTTCAACATCTGTGTAGCTAGCATTCACGATTGTTATGCAGTAGCAATGGCTCAAAGATACTGGCCTTAGTGAGACCGGCCTATAAGATTCCATGTATCCGGTATTATCTGGATTTATTAGATCATGTTCTCGGTCGTTTCTATTAGAACTTTGATCTATGGACAGTCGCGATTAAATTTTTTAACCCAGTTTTTCTCAGCGCTAAGTACATCGAAGCTCGAAAATGTGTACGAGTTAATTCAAATTGCTTTTGCCTAAAACAAAGTTTCTCTGTTAACAATACAACACATGGGCTTGCATCAAACGTTAAAAGTATGTTTTTGCTAAAATAATAAAACTTAAATTTATATAATAGTCGGGAACATTATTCAGTTGATTTTTTATAATTTTTGAAGTCTAGAGACCCAAAACCTAGACAAATGAAAATTTTCCCAATCTTCTTTATTTAATTAAATATGCTGGTATTATTTCATAGTATTTGTGTTACAAAACCCTAACCTCAGCTTAAGAAGAAGTACATTTCAAACTTTTACTCTTTTTGTCCTTTTTAAAGCTAACCACAAAATTACTCGTCATATCCATATGTGCTTTTAGTAATAACCGTATCTAGTTTCCTTTCCTTCTCAGTCATTTAAGGTTATTGTTTTTTTTTCATCCGTCTGTCTTTGCATGATTTTTTATGCTTGCTTTAAAAACAGTTCTAGTTGAATAAGATATGAGTTATTGTCTGGATTTTGTAGTTAGGAACCTGCCACCACACTGTCTGTGATGGCAAAGATTTATGATTATTTTCACAACTTTGTGGCATCAACAGAAGAGATGGGCTAAAGAAGCAATGAATGTCGACAATCCTTAAATAAATCATAAATCAGAAAAAACAGTGTTCATACTCACATATTCATAGACATATTCATACACATGTATGTATGTAGTATCTATGGTTGGATGGGTATAGTGGGCATGAATGTTGATGGCCTTAATAATGTCGTTTTTATTAGTGTCTCAAAACTGTCACAACAATAGGTAAAAGAGGCCACAAATTGAATTTGTTTCAGATGTTTTTTTGCAGATAGCTTATAAATAATTGAGACACTTCTTTATCGAAAACCATCTTGGCAACGTTATTGTCACTCTTTGATGACAAGTGCACACATGTACATATATGTCCGAAATAATAATAACAATATATAATTTCAAATTATTATATGTGATGTGATCGTAATATTTTTTACTTCTTTTTGATATTAATTTATTTTGGGATTTCCCAAAACAATAAGTGTTGTTTTGAAATACCCGATATTAAGGTAGATATGAATGGATTCTTTTGAAAGTGATTTAAGTCCATTTTTTGTTATATTGAGATATTTAAAGGCTTGGGTTTTAAAATAGACTTAAACCACTTTCAAAATAAACGACTCATATAACTTTCGGATCATTATTATTTTTTTTTTTTTTTTTTTTTTTTTGATATCGGAAAATATTTATACCTAAAAGAGTATAATGTGAAAAATTACACCGAAAAACCAAATCTTAATTGGAAGATGTGACTAAAATTCAAGCATCATAGGAGTAGTAGCAACGTTGCTCTACCTTCATATCGTCATAGAATATTACCCTTATCTGGAGCATGGCTTAAGTAAATCAGATGATTACGATCTGTATTATATCTGCCATGAAACGGGACATAAATTTGGCAGCGGATTTATGGTTAACAAGAGAATACAAGACCTCGTCTCCAGATTCACTGCAATAGATGAGCGAATTCCTATAATCCGTATAAAAGCGAAGTTCTTCTACATCAGTCTGATTTGTGCCCATGCTCCGATCGAAGACAAATATGAAAAGACTAAAGACATTTTTTACGAGCACCTAGAAACAGCATATGATCGCTGCCCTGGCCATGACATTAAAATTCTGGTAGGAGATTTTAATGCGAAAATCGGAAGGGAAAATATTTTTGGTCCCACCGTCGTAAAATTTAGCCTCCATAAAGAAGCATCCGACAACGGCATGAGGTTAATTGACTTCGCAGCACCTGATTCACGATATATACACCTTGATTTCTCCTGATCAAGCACGAGATATCAAATTGGTCATGTTGTGATAGAGGGAGGGCATTTATCCAGTGTTTTAGACGTTCGATCGATACGAGGAGCGAATATCAATTCGGACCATTATTACCTTGTGGCAACCATGGTTCGCACCCGTCTTAATATAGCAGCAAAGGTTCGATCTAATGTAACACGGAAACTTGCTTGACGAAAACACACCTTGTCCCGATAATAAAAAAGAAGCACAGTAGCAAAGAGTTGCCCAACGCAGCGTGTAGGGCGACCCTGTAACAGTAGCAACACGAAAAACGTGAGCAAATCGTGATGTGAGGATCTGGAAGGAGCATTTTGAAAAAACTTCTGGTATCAAATAGTGGCGGTGAAGAAGATACCTCAAAACCAATAAGAGAAGATGGTATATATTGCATATCAAGATGAGGTCAGAGTATCAATTAATCGGCGGAAGAACAATAAAGCAGGAGGTGCCGATAGATTACCAGTCGGGTGGTCAGATGTTGGTCAGGAGCACGCACTATCTGATTAGTACAATTTGGCTAGAGGAATGCATGCCGTGCACAAAAAAGGAGACAAGCCGATATGTGTCAACTATAGAGGACTATAAAGTGCTATCCAGAGTGCTGTGTCAACGACAGAAGCCAATGATCAATGATATTATTGGGCCATACCAATGCGTCTTCAGGCCTGGCAAATCCACCACTGACCATATTTTCACGCTGCAACAGATCCTGGAAAAGACCCACGAAACATTCGACTATAAAACTGCAGTCGTAAAAGGTGTTCAAAGCCATGTCTGTGTTCGGCATTCCTGCAAAGTTAATACATCTATGCAGGATAACTCTAACTGGAGCCCTTCAATACCGAAGTTAGGCCGGTTCGAGTTGTTTTTGTTTTTTTCTTTTAATCATAAAATTAAATTGCAATATACATATATAGAAGAATATGCATTCCTCAAATTTGTGCTTCCGATTAGGCTAAAGGTCGATTAATAGTCAACTTTAAACTGAAGCTAATGTTAATATTTATTGGCATCCAAATTCTTTTCGATGCATATAATTATGTGTGCTAATTGATATGTTAGAATACAAATACAAAATTGATACAAAAATAGATTATTTATTATTATTATTATTTATAATTCTATGTTACAAAATTGGGACATTCGCACGTACTAATTTTTAATTATTATCATTACAATGACATTTACCACAATATTTGTAACCTTGTTTTATAATTTATCACTAGCTGTTTTATTATTGTTATTATTTATAGTATAAATATGCATGCAATGTTTTGTCCACATTTTAATTTATTTTTAATTTTATGACATTTGTACGGATGCAAATAATGACCGAATAAAATGTCACTAAGGCCGACAAATTACGACAGTAGCGGAAACAACCAATAACTCAGAGATTATATAATACGTACATATATTTAATTTTCGTTCAATAATTAATTATAAAATATATATGAAATCAATATCATCATTATGACAGAAAAATAAGTAAAAACGCCCAGTAAAATAAAGTATGGGGGGAAAGCATAGGTACCTGAAAACCATTGGGCGAAGCATTAAAATTATGAAGCGTACGATTATGTGAAAATATCACATTGGACCAGTGTTGCCAATTTAGCACTTTTAGTGCTAGATTTAGCACTTTTGAATCTCGTTTAGCACCAAAAAAATTGATCTAGCACCTAGCACATTTTTTAGCATTTTTATTTATTTATTTATTTTTTTTTTTTTTTTTTTGAATTAGTTACAATTTTGGGTATTATTTCGATTTCACATTGACACATTAAAATGTCTATGTTTCACGCTATGATTTTAATGTTCAATGTAAAAAAAGTGTCAGTACATTTGTAAATATGTATTAAAGTTCGGACGGTCAGAACTGTTTGTACCCTGCACCATGTGGAGTGTATTAAAATTTCCTAAAAAAATGGTCGGGTACTTCATACGCTTACTATAGCATCGCCTGCTAGTAGGTTGTTTATTAGGTAAAATGAAAAACTAAATTAAGAGCGAAGTAAAATCCTGGACCTAAATCGGAAAGGAGAAATGAGTTCTTTATTCATCGGGAATCCCGAATACCAAATTGTAGTCATTTCAGAGTACCGAAAATGGGTCGCGTCCCACTTTATAATGGGGTTATGTCAAAAGATTGGCCTACACTTCGTCGGAGAAAGGTTCAAATCCTTAAAGGACACAAATAGGATAGAATCTTCAAACGGGGGATATGTCCAAACATAGACCTATGTAGAAAATTGTCCGCATAAATATATCCTAATGAAATTTCAAGTGAAAATCTCAACAACTCTTGAAGATATAGCCGATTTATTGTGCTAGCATTTTCGATCACTTTGCACGTATAAGAAAAAAATCAAAATAATAAGCCAGTTTATACCCTCCACCATAAGGTGTCATTCCGTTTGCAACACTGATCAGAATAAAATTGTATGTCGATTTCCGTAGGTCGGACATTGTTAGTACTTCTAGGATGTGTGGTAATGCAAATGAGATATATCGGTCCACGGTGTAGCTCCCTCGGTCCATGGTGTAGCTCCCTATATAACGGTACTCCCCAATATTCAGTATTTTGGGAATTTTGGACAACCGAAAATGCTGTAATTTGGTATTATGGCTTCTCATATCGATATCACCACATCTCGGCACTAACAATTATTAACATTGACTCAAATCCAATCCAAATTTCCAACCGAACTAGCTGTAAATTGGTTGTGATTGCATTTTTTATTATCATTGGCTGTCAAATCTCTTATTTACTTACTTAGCTGGCTTACGACAAAACGGTTGTTCCATAAGCCGAGCTTAAAAAATATTTCCATGCGAGTCGGTCTTGTGCGCATCTCATCCAATTTGAAGTTGGCCAATACCATTCTCCTACGGATTTCAAAGCTGATGTTATTAGTTTTGTTTATGACAATATGTGGAATATGTCGATGTGGATTGGGAGGACTTTTCCAGGATTTGGCGCAGTGTGAAAATCTGGTCAATGGTGGATTTACCGGATCTCAAGACGCCGTGGTATGTATGGTCCAATAATGTCATTGACCATTGGCTTCTGTCGTTCACACAGTGCGCTGGATAGCACCCTATATGCGATGAGAAGGAGACTTATACCTTTAAAGTTGGCACATATCGTCTTTTACCCCTTTTTGTGCACGGGACACAGGGTGATGAGTTTCCAATCATTGGGCATGTATTTCTCTAGCCAAATTGTACAAATCAGCTGGTGCATGCTTCTGACCAGCATCTGACCACCGGTCATGAATAGTTCGGCTGGTAATCCATCGACACCTGCTGCTTTATTGTTCTTCAGCCGATTAATTGCTACTCTGAACTCATCTTGGCTAGGTGGTATACACACTACACCTTCATCTCTTATTTGTTCTGGGGTATCTTCTTCACCGCCGTTATTTGATATCAGAAGTTTTTCAAAATGCTCCTTCCAGTTCCTCAGCACGGTAACAGTGTATACCACCAAGTTTCAATATTTATCTCTACATGAGGATGTACCTACGCCAAAGCCTTTGGTTTGGTGTTTTACCCGTTGGTAAAATTTCCGGATTTCATTCTGACTCCTGTACATCTCGATTTGTTCACGTTCACTTTTCTCTTGTTCTTTCTAGATAAGTTTTTCCTCTATCCTTTTCTCCCGATAATGTTCCATTGCATTACGTGTTGCTACTTTGCCATTGTGCCTCTATATCATTATCGGGACAATGTGTGCTTTCGTCCAGCAAATGGGTAAGTTGAGCGGAGTACGCTTCTGCCATCTGCTGTGTTTGCAGTTTTTCGACGTCGAGTTTCAGTGTTACATTTCATCGCACCTTTGTTGCTACATTAGGACGGGTGCCAACCGTGGCGAATCGATATTTATCACAACATGATCAATTTGAAATCTTGTTGGTTGGTCTTGAGTAATCCAGATGGCCTTGTGTATATCGAGATGCTTGAATCTGGTGCCGCTGTGAACTCGCGGCACATATCAGCTGACTATTTCAACGTATGATGAAATGAGCTATCCCAGGTGACACCGCGAGGAGGTCAGTGTCCACAATTAAGATGAAAGAATGACCAAGATAAGCCAGGGTTTCCCCAAGTTAAAGCAAATCAGAGCTGTTGCTTGGTATCAATCATCCCCTGCCAAAATATTAATATTGATCTCCATTTTAGTACAATCCCAAATAACAGTCGTACCTACTATTCGATATTTTCTCCTAGGAGCCCATATTTTTTTAGATTTTTATTCTATGGTGGTAATAAAACAGTTCAGCTGGGCCGAACTTTACATCGTTTTATACCGTCCACTATAGTAAGGAGGGTATATTAATTTTGTTTTCCGTTTGTAACTCATCGAAATAAACATTACCGCCCTATAAGGTATATATATCCTTGATCAAGTTTCCTCCGCCATATTTGACAGTTGGCTTTACTTGAAGTCGCTGAAGATTTTCATGTGAGTGGCTTCAGTAATATTCTTTGTCATCCAATTGGAAACGTAATTTTTGTTTCACCCATGTGATTTGGTTGTCAAACATTCAATTTTATTTTTTTTTTAATTTTTTACAAAATTATAAATGCTTTTGTTTCATAGTTCTACCTAGAAATCTACGACCAGTCCAATCACTTATCGCCTTGGCAGCTAATATTGGTGTTTTAGTATCTCTAATGCCTTCAATATGTCGACCATGTGCGTCAGCTTCTTCACTTCCTTCAATCTTTATTGTAGTTTATTAGACTTTCTCTGACTTATTATTGTCAATTATTTTTGTTTGGCATAATACTATACATTAGGAACAATTTATGTCCTTTTCATTACAACTTGTTAATTTCCAAAAACCATATAACCAAGATAAGGAAAATAATTTGAAAACAATGACATTGATAAAACAGCACACGCACACACACAACGCAAACACTCAAATTTGTATATCCGCTGCTGCTGATACAGTAAAAAATAAATTGCAATCAATTTGACAATATCCGTCGATTGTCTTAGCGATAGGACAATTTGACAAGATTCCGTGTCCTTGTAACCATAAAATCGTGTTTAAAACGAATCAAAATGTGCCATTATTGGATTAAATGAATTTCGTACTTGATACCCGTAAAGCTCGTTAAAGTTTGCCAGCGATAAAATGCTCGAATTGGCGTTTGAGTAATGAGTAAAATTATTTACAGTATTTTCACATTGATGGGATTAGTAGAATTATTAATTCACCCACCGCCATAGAACGGGTGGACCTGAAAAGAGAAGATGAAACGTTTTGGTTCATGATTGTGTTGAATAATCCCATCAATTTGGAAAATCTTATTTCGAAGGAATGAAGTAACCGGCAATTGAAATCAATTGCTATATTAGACATAATAACGAAATATTATTATTGTGGATGGCAGGAGGATTATGTGACTTTGTGGTAGATAAAAAGCAAAATGAATGAATGAATAAATAATATAATAAGGCCATTGCATTGGAGTGAGAAAATCGAAATATTAATTTAATTCCATTTCAAATGACAACATTTTAATTTGTTGACATAGCATAATGTATTTGTATTTATGAATATTTATCTCTTTGACGAATAGTAAATACCAAGTTTAAGAGTTTTCTGAAAGAATATAAATATAATGAGGTTGATTAAGTATTTCACTATAAAATAGATAAATTAATCGGGCATAAAACCGCAAACCAATAACAGTACCACTTGACAATATTTTTGTAACAAGTCAAACCCAACCCAAAGAAAAAAAAAACTTGAAGCACTATCAGAATTAATATTAAAATAAGAAATTATACTTCTATTTTATGGATGTTGTGATGCAGTAAATTTTCATCATAGAATTGTAAAATAAGTTTTTTTTTTTATTATCATATTTCTTTATCTCCCTTACGTGATCGGAATAAAAATCTAAAATTTTGAATTCAAGATCATATAAAGGCACAGAGTTTAGAACAAATAGCAATGCTCATTTTAACCCTCGGCCAGGTTTGTCTGTCTTTCAGCAAACACAAAAACATAAATAGTAACGGTACATATGATAACCGAAATATCGAGAAAAAGAGTACTTTTAAATGTTGAATATATTTGACAAAAACACTGGAGGGGTTCAGAATACTGATCTGGATATTGTCAAAGCAGCATGCTGGCACATCGTCCTGTAGAGATGAAAATGGAAACCTGGTGACAGATATAGATAACGTGTTGAGGATCTGAAAGGAGCATTTTAAAAGCTTCTGGTATCAAATAGTGGCAATAAGAAATTACGTTATAGATTGTGTACCTCCTAGCCAAGATGAGGTTAGAGTAGCAATTAATCGGCTGAAGAACAATAAACCAGCAGGTGCCGATGGATTATCAGCAAAACCACTAAAAACACTAAAAACTGATTAGTACAATTTGGCTGTGTCCCGTGCACAAAAAAGGGGACAAGACGATATGTGCCAACTATAGAGGAATAAGTCGTCTTACCATCGCATATAAAGTGCTATTCAGCGTATTGTGAGAACGACTGAAGTCAATGGTCAATGACATTATTGGACCTTATCAATGCGGCTTAAGACCTGACAAATCCATGATCAGATTTTCACTCTGCGCCAAATCCTGGAAAATAAACACGAAAAACACATGTTCACATTCCACCTATTCGTCGACTATAAAGCCGTATTTGACAACGCTTTCCGCTCATAGGTGTTTAAAGCCATAAATGCGTTCGACATTCCTGCAAAATGTATACGGCTATACTACGGCTAACTATACTGACACAAGGTCAACAGTTGAAGGCGGAAAGGACATATCGGAGCCCTTCAATACCGAACGAGGATTCAGACAAAATTACAGTGTGTCGTGTGACCTGTTTAACACCCTGCTGGAAGAGGTCACACAAAGTGCAAATGTTAACAGAAATGACACTCTGTACACCAAAAAGCACATGTTACTCGCCTACGCAGGCGACATCGACATTGAACGAATTGAGAAGGAGTCTGCCAAAGTGGGACTTGCAGTAAATGGTCTCCTCGCCATTTATGGCATCCACGCGCAAGACTTCCAGTAGACTCGGACCAACTGTGGAACTTAAATACTACAGCTACTAAAAATGTCTATAATATATATTTGTCTATAAATGCATTATATTTGAAAAAAAAACTCTAAACTGCGAATAATAATAACTAGGCGGGTAAAGTGGACCAGTATGTGTGGGTAATGAGGATCAGTATGTTAAAGGTAGGTTGTGGATTGGTTGTGTTAATTTCAATTTATTGCACTCTTGGGTAACAATGAATGCAAAAATATATGGGTTCATGTTTTGGAATAGCCCCCATTTAAGGGTACCGCCCCATTTGCGGTATTTTGAAGGTCCTTGTTTCATTATCCAACCGAAGTACCTGTAATTTCACATATCAAGTTTTCAGAGAATAGCCCCTCGCATATTAAATGCGCCCATGTTTCGAACTCGTCCTCATGAAAAGGTCCCTCTTTTTTATAGTGGTTCACATTATCCGACATTGAATATTTAATTTATTTAAAAATAATTATCGGCTAGGTCCTCGGAGCAACACAAATGTTGCCAGACCACTTAACGTTCTGAGCCATCAACACACTTCCAAAACGGTTGCGCAAAAACATGTGTATACCATAGAAGAAATTGTAGGTGTGTGGATTAATTATCCATCGCTACAACAAAAATCTGCTTTGAAAAGGACTGTTCCTAGAATGAAGACAAATGTCGAACTTTGACAAATTTGAATTTAATTCGCATATGTAAGTTTCGTATCAGGGCGCAATAACTACAAGTTATCAACGTACGACCTTTGTAAAGCCATATAGCCCAATATGCCTGATGAGCCACTTAACCTACGGCGAAACGCGTCGCATAATGGTGGGTACGTAGGTTCTTCTCCTGGCTTTCCTTTTCATTGCAAAACTTAGATCATCAAGCTCGACTCGAAAGAGTATAAATAATCACTTAAAAGGCTTCAAAAATGAATAAAAATTAAAAATCATTAAAAATCCGATTGTAATTACAGCTAAACGTATATTTTTGTTAAAGAAAACAAGAAAAAACACATAACTTCTTTATATTCGAGAAACACAAAGTGTTCGACTATTTTGCAAAAATTGTGTTAAAAAATGTTCATATCACACTTTTGCAGTCAGAGCTACATTTTCTACTATTAAATTTTCAACATTGCAATTATTTATTAAAAACCAAATTTGATGTTTGTTTTGAGACAATTGTAAATATGACAAACAGATTCTTTGGGAAATAAAAAAAGTAGTTAAAACATTATCAAATGTGGTACCATCAAGAATTGTAAAATCTTCATATATAGATTTTTAACAACGTTACCTAAAATCCGACGGGGCGTACAAAAATATTCAACTTCCCCACTGTGGCAAAATGTTGTGTACGGCCGTATTACCCATATCTTCAAGCAAATAATGCAAACCGCAAAACAAAATTGAAAATTTATTAAATTAATCCACGTATTTTTAGTTTCCATTCGAAATTTCAAATTTCCCGAATGTTTTGTTTTTGTTTTCAACAAAAGAAAAAAAATCAAAATACGTTCTGTCAAAGTTGAAATTTTTCAACTTGAAATTTTGTACGTTCGACGTATTTCGATAACATTCATATAAATACATGTGTTCTACTTTTGTGGTGAAAAACGTCGAACGAGCTAGTTGAATTTTAGGTAAGGCTGTAAGAAATCAATTTCAATTTATTTGCTTTCAACACACAAAAATCAATTTAAGGCCTACTATACATGTATTAGCTTAAAATATGTCAGAATAACATATGTAAAATTGATAGGGGGATCTTGAATATACTGAAAATGTCGTGAAAAAGATGATTGCCTAATAGGGAGCTAGCGTTCTATGGGTCCAAAACGGGGTTCAACGGGGTACCATTTTATGGGGGCCCCATTTAAATATGGTTCAATAATAATAATTTTTGGTGCGGACATGTGCTATAAATTGAGAACTCAAAATACAAAATTACAGCCAATTCGGTTGAAAAATATTTTACATTTACATTTTTAGATTTTTATACCCTTCACCACACTGTGGTACAGGGTATTATGTCTTTGTGCATATGTTTGTAACAGGCAAATTTGGTACATCCTAATCATTTAGGTCTAGAATGATGTCTGCCAAATTTCGTGAAAATCGGCCCCAGTTTAGATATAGCTCCCATATATAGTTTCGCCGGTTTCATGTAAAAGGTGCACTAAAATCCCTATATATCTTTCGATTTGAACCAAATTTAGCATAAGGTACTGAATTGAGCCTAGAATGATGTCTGCCAAGTTTTGAAAAAATCGGTTCAGATATAGACCTCCCATATATAGTTTCGTCCGATTTCATGTAAATGGTGCCCCAAAGTCCCTATATATCTTTCGATGTGCACGAAATTTGGCATAACGTACTGAATTCAGCCTAGAGTGATGTCTGCCAAGTTTCGAGAAAATCGGGCCAGATTTAGATATAGCTCCCATATATAGTTTCGTCCGATTTCACGTAAATGGTGCACCAAAGTCGCTATATATCTTTCGATTTGTTCGAAATTTGGCATAACGTACTGAATTGAGCCTAGAGTGATGTATCCTAAGTTTTGAGAACATAGGTTTAGATTTAGATATACCTCCCATATATAGTTTCGTCCGATTTCATGAAAATGGTGCACCAAAGTCGCTATATATCTTTCGATTTGCTCGAAATTTGGCATAACGTACTGAATTGAGCCTAAAGTGATGCCTGTTGAGTTTCGAGAAAATCAGGCCAGATTTAGATATAGCTCCCATATATAGTTTCGACCGCTTTCATGTAAATGGTGCCCCTATATATCTTTCGATTTGCACGAAATTTGTCATAACGTACTGAATTGAGCCTAGAAGTTTCGTGAAAATCGGTCCAGATTTAGATATAGCTCCCATATATAGTTTCGTCTGATTTCATAAAAATGGTGCACCAAAGTCCCTATATATCCTTCGATTTGCACGAAATTTGGCATAACGTACTGAAATAAGCCTAGAGTGATGTCTGCCAAGTTTCGAGAAAATCTGTCCAGAGTTCTATATAGCTCCCATATATAGTTTCGTCCGATTTCATGTAAATGGTGCACCAAAGTCGCTATACAGTGGTGGTCACGTAATTAAAACATTTACTGTGGTAAACATTTTTTGATCAGCCCTCGATTCTTTTGAAGTATTTTTGAAAATTTTTCAATTCAGAACACTTCGATATACTGCACTTAAGAGATTTAGTGTGAAAATAGAAAATTATTGCATGCAATTTTTCCATAAATAACGGTTTTTATGAAAATACATCGACTTTGAAGTGCCCACATAATTAAAACATTGTGCGATTTTTTACTTTACTGCATTTTTTTGAAAATATTTTCAAAAAAGCTCTTTAATTTAGTTAAATTGTTTAAACTAAGCACCGATAAAATCGTTTACAGATAAATTTTTTTTGAAAAAATCTGTAAATCGATAAAAATTGCCAAAAATTTGTACAGTACATCTAACATTCCGAAAATCACCCTTATTATAGAAAATAAAGGTACGAATTGCTGGAATTAGTTAAAAACAATAAAAACTTCTCAAAATAAATAAATATTTGAAATAAAAACTCAAAAAATGGAAATTAGTCTAAAGGAATGATTCAATTTCGATAGCCTTTATTGAAGAAGGCCGGAATATTTTTGCAGTATGTGAGAAAATATCGATTGATATTTGCATTTATTATATCAAATCGATTGTACGATTAGTACAAATCTCTTAAGTGCGGTATATCGAAGTGTTCTGAATTAAAACATTTTTAAAAATATTTCAAAAGAATCGAGGGCTGATCAAAAAATGTTTACCACAGTAAATGTTTTAATTACGTGACCACCACTGTATATCTTTCGATTTACTCGAAATTTGGCATAACGTACTGAATTGAGCCTAGAGTGATGTCTGCCTTGTTTCGTGAAAATCGGTCCAGATTTAGATATAGCTCCCTTTTACTATAGATTGATTTTAAGTAATTGACGCACCAAGGAACCAATAGGCTGATAGGAACAAAACGTTCTGAAATTAGTATAACCTAACCTGCGACAAGTTTGTTTAAAATCGCTTAATATTTGGATAGAGCTTCCATATATATTTTCGCACGATTTCAAGTAAATTGGGCATCAAACTCCTCAAGTTAGTCAGATTGACATCAAATTTTGCACAACTTACAAAATTGAGCATAGAATTACGTAGTTGCGTTTTCTAGAAGTACAGACATAGCCCAACGGATGACCTATTTATATTTGTTTGAAGTCGATTCACATACTTTATGGATAGATCTAGGTAGATTCACATTTAGATAAATATCACATATTTTATTTCATCTAATTTCATGTTAATAGTCCTGTTTAATATACCCATAGTGGTGAAGGGTATCATATAGTCGGCCCGTCCGACTTTACTACTTTCCTTACTGGTTTTAATTTTATTTTTTTACAATAAGTAGGAGCACATTTCCAGCTGACTTCTATGGCAAGTAAACGCGATCATTTTGTTTGTTTACAAACTGCTGGGCAACGAATGTTTCCTCATCGGAGAAAATCAAATTCGGCAGTTCACCGACGCGGGTTTCGATCAAGTCGCTTCTTTACTTTTCGAACCATTTCAGATGTTGCTGGTTTGTTCCGTCCATTTTCTTGACGAATGTTTTAATGTAAAATTTCACTATTTCTGACTTTCTCCGCATTTCTAGAGCGCACAACAAGCCCCAATTGGCTTATGTGTATGTCCTTCCCACGTTGGACATGTGGTGGTATTCTCCACCCCTCTTTTCAACCAAACCTAACCAAATCAATATTAACGGAACACATGTCTAGATCGACTCAGCTGGTCCTAGACTAAAAGTTTAGTCTAGGACCAGTATTTCGCGACGTTACAAACTACGTTGTATATATATGGGAAATTACAAAAATCTTTTAAATTCCTTGAAGCTGAGGTTTGCAAGGTTATAACTCGCGAAATATGAACATATTGCATGTAATTTAAATTCATATCTATAAAATGAAGTGTTTTTGTCATAATCTTAAAACATTGGTAATAAATAATAAGTTGCGTGGAAGCTATGATGGTGGTAATGTAAAAATATGGGTGAAAATGTGTTGAAGCCAACGAGTTTTTTTGTGTTCCTTCCTGATTTGTGGTTAAACTACACGACGCACGCACATGTGATCAGTGACTAAGTTGCAGAATACCCCATGGGCAATATGGTTCTAATGTATGATTTTTCGATATAATCAATGGATCCACCCAAAATGGATGCTTACATTTTGAAGCCGGATTTTCGGTGTTTTTTGATTTTTTCTTATAATTAGGATGCGCATCCAGATAATGGACTAAACTGATTAAAGGATTGTAGAACTCGTGATTTTGCTTCGTTTAGTGTATATCTCATGAATGTGCTCACCGTAGCTTCTTTGCAATTGGGTTCCAAAGACGATAATTTGGTGCGTATATTTTTATGAAAAACATATTTTTTGAGTCTAAAATTAAGAAAGTCCATTCAAATTCCGTGGAACCCCGCATGATTTTAGTTTTTTTGCGTGCTGGATCTAATGAGCCCATCCATGTTTAATTCCGATAAAACGGCGGATATAGGTACCTTGAATGTGGGAAAAACTGCAAAAACTTATTTTGACAAATTCGTGTATATAATCGCTTTTTTTCGAATTGATTTCATATACATTCATTCTTTTGTTATTATATTCGCCAATCTGTGTAATATGCGTATTTTATCAAAAATCGATTGTGGAGGCACATCCGCGGTTCTTCCTCATCCTCATAATACCAAATATTTGAAGTTACCGTTATCGTGTCAGACAGAAGGACATGCATTAAATGACATATAATTTTATTCGAATCTATAATATAAATTCATGTGATCCCCGGTGAATATTTCGATGTGTTGCAAACGGAATGACAAAATTAGTTTACACTCCCCCTTTAATATACACTCCACTACAACATAGTCTTCATAAATGTCAAATAGATAGAACACCAAAAACAGAAAACAGCCCAGTGTCATTATTGACCCGCCTCCATGCTTTCCAGTGCCCATGCAATACTGAGGTCCGAGTGTTTCATTTATAGGTGTAGAAAATATACAGACAGTCGCAGCTCATCTGTATAATAAATTAAGACACGACACGGTGCAGACAGCCGCAGCACGGTGCTCCCGACCGTTCTATTTGAGTGGTTGTAAGGCACTAATTTTATTTTAAAATATTTATCCTTAGGTACTACATAAACTACTCTTGCTTAGCCTAATCTCAAACACAAAATACTTATCAATAAACTATTTGTTCTAATAATAGAATTTGATCTGTGAAGAGTTTTCCTATAGTGTGCGTCATAAAATCTCAACACCAACAACAACAGTCTTATCAGCGTTGCATGTGGGATTTTATACTAATTTTGCAATTTTAGTTGCTTTAGTTTTGGCCACCAGTGTATATACTAGCCCTCGTATCTGAGGGCTATTCTGACAAAATAAGAAGAATTGAAGTTCTTTTCTCAATTATATTTATTTAAAATTTTTTAGCTAAAAATTCCAATTTTTTAAACATTTCCAATTAATTGGACACAATTATTTCTTAAGAAGATGCTTTGTGCTTATGATTTTTTCTCCTTGTTTGAAATCTATGTTTGGATGTAATTTTACAATTTCGCTTTGACACAAATGAAATAGTTGTTTGAGAATATGCATAGAATCACTTTCTAAGTCGATTTATGCATGTCCGTCTGTCTGTCCATGTTAAATTGTAAACAAAGTACAGGTCGCATTTATGATCCGAATTGAATGAAATTTAGCACAGCTTATTTGTTTGGCCCAAGGACGAACCCTATTGAAATTGGGAAAAATCGGTTCAGATTTAGATATAGCTCCCATATATAATTTCGTCCGATTTAATGTAAATGGTGTACCAAAGTCCGTATATATCTTCCGATTTGCACGAAATTTGGCACAGCGTACTGAATTGAGTATAGAATAATATGTGTAAAATTT